>NC_061510.1:59203727-59216030 GCF_022539505.1 Lolium rigidum | reverse complement strand
GCTACTCATGTTGATTAATGCATCTAGTATGTTCGAGTTTCACATGTTAGTAGTTGCTATGCTCATGTTTTATATTCTGGAATTAATCATGGAAATTGTGCCTAATTATCCAACAGTGAGTGTGCGGCCCACCAAAGCCTACGACGTTCTTGATCACTGGCAACAGGCCGCTGCCGTCAAACCCTGCAAGCTCCATCTCGCGGTGTTGTCGGAAGAAACAATTCCATGTGACGTGGTTATCGGGATCCCACTAGGGATCCGCGTGCTGCTCCGGTGTGGTGTAGGCTTGCCGGAGGGAAAATGCGGCTTACCAAATGAAGACGGATTGTTTGGCCGGTTGGGCGAGATTTTGCCTCGACGCGGGAGGGGGGGGGGGTATAGTGGGTGACTCAAGATGCTTTAATAGTAACCCGTTCGAAGTGCTTTAATAGTAACCCGTTCGAAGTGCGATGCTTGATTAGCACCAACAGCGCGCTGCCGATTTAGACGTACTACTCCTAACCCGGTTCAAGAATCCAACTTCCGGAAGTTGGCAGTCTACAACCAGTGTCGCCTTAAACGGATGTACTCCTACACGGTTCAAGATTCCAAATCATTTTCCTAGCTATTCCGAGGTCTGTTCGAAAAGAAAAGGAAGACCGAGGCGAACCTGCAAATTCCGCCTAGTACTTCCGGGCGGAAGCAGCACAGGTCTTCACGGAAACACGACCCAAGCGGAAAGCGACACCGCACCCCACGACAAGACAAAGCATGACCGCTAGGCCCCACCGTCAGATTCTGGCGGGCCCGGCTCCGCGCAGGCCCATACGATATAGCGCCCCGCAAATATAAATTCGGCGCTGCTATACATACGACAACCTTCATCCGATTCTTGTACGATCGTGGTCGGGAGCTTTGCTCCACGCGGGGCTGGCTCTCCGGTTGGTAGACCCCACCTCTTAAATAACAGGTATTCTTTTCATTTCTTTTTTCCTTACCCTTTGGCTAATTCTGGGACGCCGTAGCAGCCATTGCTACACCTGGAGCCTTCGACGTGATCTCTGTTAGAGCATCTCCAGCCAGCTGAGGCTTTCGGGCAAAATTTAGATATAACAAACGCTGGATTGGATGTAAAAAGAGTGTGTGGGGCAACATTTTTCCAGTCGCACCCAGGCATTCGCCATCAGCGCACCTCCTTCCACTTCTCGCACTTCTCGATGCGGGCAAAGACGCTGAGGTACTTGAACGTCTGGGCGGACGCGCCGCGTATCTGTATTTGTTGTATTCGCCATGGCCGTTGTGTCCGCCTCCAACTGCTCAGCCTGGCGGCCATACGAGGCCATCTGCTCCATAGGGGTTCACTCCGGACGCGCCAGACAGAGCGAGAAGCGAGACGGGAAGTGGCAGGCCCGATGCGTCATTGACACACGAACGACGCCCAACCGTTGCTTACCCCGCGACGAATGTTATTAGCGCGCAACGACGGTGCAGTTTCCACAGAGGCGCAGCGACACGTACGCCTAGCTCTCCGTGCTGGCGTTAATGCGCGTCACCGCTCCCTCGCCTCCCTCCGGCCTACAAAAGGGGCGCTCTCGCATCATCCCTCACACACAAACCCTAGCGTCTCTCTCCCCAACCCTAGCCGCCACCATCTCAAGAGTCGAGGGCCATTTCATGGCTGGTTGAGGCCGAGGTAGCGACGACGAAGATGACGACGATTGACACGCCGAGTGTTCTTTATTCGCAGCGAAAATGGCTACAGAAGTTTCTGTATGTTCTCCCTACATAGAAACAACGAGGCTATCATTGGCAGCTGGATTTTCCAATTTGGGTGACTAAGAGTGTTCTTTCTTGGCAGTGATCATACGAAATCGACGAGGCTAGGTTTTCTCATTTTGCAATGTTTTAAATATGTATTAGTTTGTGTAAAATCATGTTCCAAACTATGTATTAGTTTGTGTAATGTTTCTCATCTCTACTAAAAGAAAATGCAAAAAAAGTAATTCAATATAAAAATAAGTTTGGGGGCAGGTTTGGATAACACGGTGGGTAGCGACGTCCTCGAAATGCGGCACGAAGAATCAGTACCCCAAACACTAAATTCGGCCGTTTGGGGGGGGGGGGGGGGGGCCACTAGGTGTATCCCAGCTGCAGTAGCGGAGGTTTGGGTTGGACTTGGCAGCGGAGAGAATATTTGGCAGTTTAGAACAGAGCCGTAACTAGCAGCACCAGGCAGAAGAAATGTCGTACAAAGATCGGACGTCATGTGTCGTGTGTGAAGCAATTTCGATATAAATTCCCACGGGATTCTCCTGATACCCATGTGGGCCCACGGGCCGAGAGCCCGAGACCACACTCAGCACGCCACGTACGCGGGTAAGCGCGGCCATCGGTGCGGAATCCCTGGGGACGGCGACGGACGAGATTCCCGGCCGTTGGATGGTCCATTAGTTGACCACGTGTCGAGCCCAGGCTGCTGCACCGGGGAATGAATGGTTGGGGCGTCGAGATTACTACTACTCCTCCTTGTTTAATACGTACTGGAGTAGCTATGTGCAGGTAGTAGCAACAGCAGTATACTCTCATCCGACTAATTGTTTTGGTGCTCCTGACCTGCGCATGCATGAATTGGCACGACTGAAATTGGAACGCGAGAAATCAGAATCCCCTTCTCCCCTTCCGATGCTAACCATGATTAGTACTACCTAGCTAGCTAGCTGGAGGGAAGAAAACTCGGCAACAATGCTCGAGGTTTGCGCGTGTACGTTAAATAATGTACTAGTACACCGGAGTACCAAAGGAATGGGTGGTTCATCATCTCCCTGGATGCTAGGCGTCGAACCCTCTGATTAACTGCAAGTTGGATGCATACTGATCCAGCGCTTCGTTTAAGAATGTGGAAAGCGTGGACTATTTTGTTTGTGTTGGTTCGCGTATTCACTGGGTATTTAGTCTTGGTAAGCGCTTTTAGTATCGGTTTTGCAACTGACACTATGGAATCGGGACTAAGGGCATCTCCAACGCGGTGACCCATCCCGTGTCTGGGCGTCTGGATGAGTCCAACCGGACAAATCCGCGGTCCAACGCGGCCACGCACCGCAAATGCGGATAGCCGTGGTGTCCGGGACGACGCAAACTCGGCCCAAATCTGGGCTAGGTTTGCGTGGCCGCGAATGTCCCGCGGCGTTCGATCGCGTCCGCCTGCTCGTCTCCCTTGGTCCCAGCTGTCGGTGACTGCGTGCGTCATATTAAATGTGGACTGGAGGGATTTGTCCCTGTCCAATCCACTCCCCACTCCAGTCTCCACTCGACGGTTTCCCACGCACGCGCAACCGCCGCCATGGCCCCGAAGAGGGCTTTTGCTCCCGGTGACAACGACGGCGAGGCCAGCAGCAGCCGCCATCCTCTGCCAGCGCTGAGGGCCGGGGGAAACCGCGGCGGTCTCCACATCGGAGAGGCCGCCCGCGTCGGCGAGGCATTGGCGCAACCCGCGCAGCTGCTGCTGCCGAAGCCAGAGGAGGAGGATGACCCGAACCTACGCGTGGTTTTGCCGCTGTCCGCGGCGGAGGAGGAGGCAAAGTGGCCACATCTCGCGGCGGCCATTCGCACCTCCACGATGGAGGAGGAGGCTCGGCAGGCGGTCGAGGACGCCGAGGCCTGGGAGTTGCTCGCCCAGGTCCGCCGGGAGGAGGCAGCGACGCGGCGGCGCGAGGAGGCCCGACTCCGCCGCGAGGAGGGGATGCGCCAGGAGGCCAAGGGCCAGAAGGCCAGGCGCCTCGTGTGGCAGGAGAGGAAGTTGCGCCTCTGGGAGGAGGCGCAGCTATGGGCTGCTGCGTCGGAGCAGCGGGCGGCTCCGGACCCGCACTCGGCCTGGGAGGAGGCCCTGTGGTCGACGTGGCCGGAGTCCCTAGCGCGGTCGAGCCACAACCTTGCCTCGCCGCCTAGGGACGTCGTCAACGGCAACGGCGACGAGGCCCACAGGGACTAGGCGGCGCACCGGCGGCCACCTCGTCCTCCTCAAACCCTAATAGAGGGTTTTTTATTTTTTAAAATTTTAAAGCCCATATAGAGAGCTTCTTTTGGTAGTTTAAATTTTCCTAAAATAGGGTATATGTACAAATTTGCCCAAAATAGGGCATATGTTTAATGAAACTTCATTTAGGTTTAATTTTTTTCCTTTATTTTTGTTTTTCTTCGCATATGCGATGCGTTCGCGCGTTGGGTGTAGCGCGCGACCCAAACGGACACGCGAATGCGAGACGTTGCCGGGTGTCCGCGTTGCCCCCAAACGGTCCAAGACGGACGGACCAGCACGTCTGTTTGGGTCACAACGTTGAAGATGCCCTAAGGGTCTTCCCTTTAGTTTTGGTTATGCTGCGAACGAGACTAAATGCCCCTCCACGTGGGAACTGGAACTACGAAATCGGGACTAAAGGTCTCCCCTTTAGTTCTGGTTGTGCTGCCCTTTAGTCCCACGTGGGTTGCGGCTTGCGGGCGCTCTAGGGTGAAGTACCTTTAGTCCCGGTTTGTAACACCATCCAGAACTAAAGACCATGACCGCTATTTTTTTCTAAAAAAAAATTCACTCCCTCTTTTCTTCTATTTTTTCAGAATTTCTATTTTTTCTGTTATTTGTTTAATTAAGTCTCTAACTACACTTAATTTTAGATCAAATTACTCACTTGTAGTGAAACTTTCCTGCTCGGTCACTCATCTTCAGACTGCTCCTGCACTAGCACGCTTAATTTCTCAGTTCCTTTCGACCCGCTTCCAAGTGCTCTGCGCACGTTATTGATACTAATATCATATCAATCCTATTAACATGTTGGTCACGATGTTACACTTTTTTATTGTTTTAATTCCAAATAATTCTTTTAATAAACAAAAGTAATGATGTAATAATAATCTTGAATAAATAAATAACAACAAAAATTTATTTTCTTTTTGCAAAACCTAAAACCTGAAAATTTTCATACTTCCCTTTGGCAGTTTAAGAATCTAAAAATTGGCTAACCGGGTAAACCATGACGAATTTGGATGTAACTTTCCGCGTAGATACATTTTCATGTATTAAACGTTTTTTTAGTTCGTATGCAAAAGATAATCCCCTTTTACCAAAAAATACAGTGTTTTTGCAAAAAAAAAAAATACATCTGAAAGGATTTTAAATTTTGAATTTTCTATCATTTTATTTTGTATTTTACAAAGCTAAAAAGACACCAACCGAGACTATAAACTTTCAGACCAGAAGCAGCTATCTCAACCCCTTTACGGCGAGACTAAAACTTTTCGGTGTCCTAGCCGTTTGAACCGAAACTAATGCGATCATTAGTCCCGGTCTCCGGGCAGCTCCGAACGAATGCCCTGGATGTGAGAAAGTTTCTCACCTCTTAATTTTGCAGGTCAAATATGCTATACATTTTCAATTGTCGCTAGCACAAGAATGCCAACCGAGACTAGATATATGGCATCGATGTGCTTGTAAAATACAATTAGTTTTGAAATACACGAGTCGGCATTGTATTATGTTGAATATGTAGTGAATTTTGGAACACATATGTATCATCGCATTTGTGACCAGTTGCAGACCGGTCGGTGTGTTTTGTCTTGCATATAGATCAACAAATGTACCACGGGTGTGCCCTATTTTCTTGCCTCTTTATTTAATAAACAAAATATGTGATTTTTTATTAAAAAACTCGATGTTGTAAGCATGCAAACCGAAATCTAGTGTATGACACTGATGTGCTCGGAAAATACAATGAATTTTAAAATTGTACCAGCTATGAGACTAAATATAGATGTCAATGTTGTATTGAACATGTAGTGAATTTTGTAAAATGGAGTATCACCACATATGTGACCAACTGTGGTGACCCAGCATACCACCGCATGGTGTAGTATGCAAGTCTGATATAACACCAATGAAACACCGTTCCACTAGTATTATATCGCTCAGAGTGGTACAACAGAAACATATGCGGGTCCAAGGTATGTCTATAGAATTACAACACCGACTCTGTTACATAAGATCATCACAGCCTCCTACTTTACAATGAGGTAAAACTACAAATAAACTCCAGAAGAACGATTCGTAGTCTAATCTTATCACGAACTCTATTTGTAGAGTATTTGACTAGCTATAGGGCCATGAATAGATTCTAGCTAAATAGGAGCTAGGTTTAAGAAGCTAGTTCCCTTCTATGGCTAAACTATGTTTTCTCCTCGTTGGATGTGATATCTGACTCCACTGACAGGGTCCCTGTCTCTTGAAGTAGTTGTTGACTCCTCGGCCTTTGAGTTGCACCTGTAGATCCTCCTTCGATGCCTCCATATCTAAGCAGGGGATTTAAGAGTGGGATGAGTACGAGCGTACTCAACAAGTTCATTATAGGAAAGAGGTGTTTAATGCACTAGCTACGGCATTAGACCAGAAAGTCTAATACCAATGCAAGTTTTCATAACCATTTCTTCAAAAGGTTGCTTTTATTCAGAAGAGCTATGTCCGTCAGCCTTCACCGGTTTACTAGAACTTCATGGAGCTCCTTTCCGGCCGCGTTCGCAGTTCCATATTCCGGAACAGGGAGTGACAGGTCACGGTTCTTTACACTCGCAGAGGTGTGTTGCTTTACCCATAAGAGATCTTAACCTTGGTGCCAACCGAGTTGCGGTGCTCGTCCACACTTCCTTTGGTGTGAGGCCCGGTATAAGGTCTAGCCAATCATGTTCCTCCGCTACCTCGAACACCCACCCTTTGTTGCATGCCCCGACCCCGGGTCCTCGCCGGTCCCATTATTCCCACTCACGGGTGGACCCCGACCACGACGACGGTTTGGGATCGAACCAAACTCCTTCGCCGGTAGCCGCAACCCATCATAGACCGCAATACCGTGGGGACTTAAGGCCTCCCCAGCCAACCGCTTGCACTTCGAGCGACAAGTGTCTACGGACTATGCCGTGGGGACTTAAGGCTTCCCCAACCAACCGCTTGCCCTGACAGATACAAGTGTCTACGGTAAAGCGCATCCGTTGATGAACGAGAGGTGGAAACACTTTTGACTACTCCGTCCCACTCCGGATCTTATGGTTAACACGGGTATTACGGCACAAGAATCATCGGCGACATTTGTTGTTTAATCCTAGATGGATATAAACCCGTGCAATGGAACCTCCACCATATCAACACAATACATGGTTCCATTGCCCACCACATAGTCATATTCATAGTTATGAAAGTAATGGTTTTGATTTTTATGCAATAGTGATAACCATAGTACTTTGCAATTAATTTGATTGAAATACTCAAATGACATGAGCAAGTGATGAACTTGCCTTTCTTGACTGCAAGATTATGCAGACAAGGTCTTCGTTACGCAATAACTTCAAATTCTGAAATAGCATCATCGTCCGGTAAGGACGATGTTTAAAAGATTGGCAAAGATGCAATAATGCATAAGAATGAGATGCAATCGCTCTAAGCGTGACCTAACCCCGATGATTTAGGATCAGTGAGTTGTAATGATTGGTTTAGGGTGTGTTACACTTTTAGAGTGATTCACATACAAGGTTCTTATTCAAGTGTGATTTACTTGGTATTATAAAAAGGTAGATAATAAAGCATAATAAACAATTGAGCACACAAAGAATGATAATTGGCATAATGTTAACAAGTAAAGAACATTGGTCAGTTTTAGTATTATATGGCATGGTTAATGATTAATTATCATTTACTTTAAAAGAATTACTTTTGAAGAACATGTTCTTTAATAAAGAACAAGTACGATAATTCGGTTGAGGGGGTTCTATGGTTGACTATGGTTTCAGTTAGTTTCTGGAGTAAGTATTAGATGGATCCAAACAGGGTTGGATTCATTAATAACTAGGGCTTGTATGGATTGAGTTAATGCCTAGGCATCCTAAGCAATTCATTCTACATGGTTGTTGTCAAGGTGGTTTTATCTTGCTAGTGATAGCTAGCTAGGGTTTATAGGTCCTTATAAGCAGGGTTGATGATGATTTCTTATTTGCTTCAAAAGAATAACTTTTGAAGAACATACTTCTTAAGTAATAAGAAGTATATCAATTAGGGTTGAGGTTACTCACTATTTTCTTCAAAAGAATAACTTTTGAAGAACATACTTCTTAAATAATAAGAAGTATAATAATTAGGTTGGGGTTGTTTAGGTTTGCTATTGAATTTCCTAAGTAAAGATTGGTTGGTTCCTAAATAGGATGTTTGTTAATTATTTAACACTAGTAGGGTTTAGTGGATATGGGATATGATGTTAATATTAGTATGGTTGCTAATGGAGTTCATCACAATGATGTGATGCTAGTAAAGGTTAATTAAGGATGAGATCCTTGTGATATGAACTAGGTTTGATTAAGATGAACACATGGGATGCTAATTAGTAGTGATAGGGTTCCCATATGTTATGTGGATTTGAACAAGCATTTAGTTGCTAAATATGAATCTATGATTACTAATGAAGTAACATGTGATACGTCCAAATTGCATCACTATTTTATATCATAATTTGCTGTTATTCATCGATATATTTCATATTGGGACACAATACTTATGTTATTTCATCTATTTTGCATGTTTCATCATTATTGGAGGATCGAACGCCGGAGCCGGATTCCGCTGGAAAAAGCACCGTCGAACGCAATATTTCGGAAGATCAACTCGTGGAAGGAAATTATACCAAAAATCCTATTTTTCAAGATGACGAAGGAAGCCGAAGGAGGAGCCGGGGTGGGCCCACACCCTAGGGCGGCGCGGCCCGAGCCCCGGCCGCGCCGCCATGTGGTGTGAGGGGCCCACGACCCCTTTCGCCTCCTTTTCTTCGCGAAACCCTTCGTCCCGAAGACCTAAGCCACGGAGGGTACCTCACGAAGAGTTACGGCCGCCTCGCGGGGCGGAGAACACCAGGGAGAAAAGAGCTCTCCGGCGGGCAGGAATCCGCCGGGGAAATTCCCTCCGGGAGGGGGAAATCGACGCCATCGTCACCGTCATCGAGCTGGACATCATCTCCATCACCATCATCATCATCTCCACCATCACTACCGCCATCTCCTCCGCAGCACCTCATCACCGCCGTAGCAATTTGGGTTTGATCTTGATTGTTTGATAGGGGAAACTCTCCCGGTATCGATCTATACTTGTTGTTGATGCTATTGAGTGAAACCATTGAACCAAGTTTATGTTCAGATTGTTATTCATCATCATATCACCTCTGATCATGTTCCATATGATGTCTCGTGAGTAGTTCGTTTAGTTCTTGAGGACATGGGTGAAGTCTAAATGTTAGTAGTGAACTATGGTTGAGTAATATTCAATGGTGTGATATTTAAGTTGTGGTGTTATTCTTCTAGTGGTGTCATGTGAACGTCGACTACATGACACTTCACCATTTATGGGCCTAGGGGAATGCATCTTGTATTCGTTTGCTAATTGCGGGGTTGCCGGAGTGACGAAACCTAAACCCCGTTGGTATATCGATGCGGGAGGGATCGCAGGATCTCGCAGTTTAAGGCCGTGGTTAGATTTATTCTTAATTACTTTCTTGTAGTTGCGGATGCTTGCAAGGGGTATAATCACAAGTATGTATTTGGTCCTAGGAAGGGCGGTACATTAGCATAGGTTCACCCACACAACACTTATCATAACAATGAAGATTATTTAGCCGTATGTAGCGAAAGCACTAGACTAAAATCCCGTGTGTCCTCAAGAACGTTTGGTCATTATAAGTAAACAAACCGGCTTGTCCTTTGTGCTAAAAAGGACTGGGCCACTCGCTGCAATTATTTCTCTCGTACTTTACATACTCGTACTTTATTCAACCGTTACATCAAAACCCCCGAATACTTGTCCGTGAGCATTTACGGTGAATCCTTCATCGAAACCGCTTGTCAACACCTTCTCGCTCCTCGTTGGGATCGACATTCTTACTTATCGAAGATACTACGATACACCCCCTATACTTGTGGGTCATCAAGACTATTTTCCGGCGCCGTTGCTGGGAGTGAAGCGCTATTGGTAAGTGGAATTGGTAAGGAAAACCTTTATCGTTGTGCTGATTTTATTTCCGCTCGTTGCTATAAGTCATTATGGAGAGATCTTCTCTTCATTTTCTATTTGGGAAATCTACTACTACCGCAACGGTAGTGGATGAGGCGCCAGTGAGGAAGTAATACCATATAAAATACCTACGAAAATTATTGAACATGTTATGGATAACCGCTATGAAGGGGATGGAACCTGTCCATCCCGGTGATCATTTACTCGTTTTTGCATGAATTATGCGGGTTATTCAAGTGTGCAGGTATTGCTATGAATGAAGTTAGGAAGAAGCTATTCTCTATATCGCTGTCCGGTAAAGCGGCGCATTGGTATAAATTGCTCGAAGAATGGTGATTCTCTTGACTCGGGAGGACATTGTGCCTTTATTCTATTCCAAATTTTATCCTCCAAGTGAAATTCACAAAGATCGGAATCGCATATATAATTTTTGGCCTCATGATGGAGAGAGTATTGCCCAAGCTTGGGGGAGATTGAAGTCTTTAATGCTCAAATGCCCCATTCATGAGCTTCCTGGTAATATTATTATTGATAATTTCTATGCAAGACTTTCTTTTCAAGACAAGACCTTGCTCGGATACTTCTTGTTCTGGATCATTTACACGCAACAAAGAAGAGTTTAAAAGGGACCTTCTAGATCGAATCCAAGAAAATACTCGAAGGTTGGGAGAACGACAAAGATAGAGAATCGGGTATAATTTATGATTATAAATGCATTGAAGCTTTTATGGATACCGATATATTTCGTAATATTAGTGCTACATATGGTCTTGATTCTCAAGTTGCTGCAAACCTTTATAAAGCTTTTGCCTCTCATTATGAATTGCCTAAGAAGAATTTTGATAAGTATCATGAACCATACAAAGATAAAATTGACTCATCTATTAATAAGTGTGTTGTTATTGAAACTCGCCGATCGTGTCATTCCCGAAGCTTATATTGAAAAAACTCCTTTCCCCGCTAAAATGAAAGAGTACTCGTTATAAATAGTGCGATTCATAAAAGTGAAAAGAAACCCGTAGAACCCGAAGAACAAATAAAAATTGAACTCTGTCGTTGCAATAGTTAAAGATCTTGTGACTGAAAATGTTGAGGATGGTCATATTATTTTCTCGTGAAGATGCTTCTAATATTGTTTCACATCCTAATAAACCCAAGCAAGCTAGTGTTCCTATGCTATCTCGTTAAAATTGGTGATCATTGCTATTATGGATTATGTGATATTGGTGCAAGTGTTAGTGCTATTCCGTATGAGCTTTACACGGAGATTATGCATGAAATTGATTCTTGTGAACTTGAAGATATTGATGTGGTTATTCAGCTCGGCTAATAGAGAAACTATTTCTCCAATTGGTATTGTTCGAGATGTGGAAGTTCTATGTGGTAAGATTAAATATCCTCGCCGACTTTTTGGTACTTGGTTCTCGCTGCTAGTGATTATTGTCCTATCATTTTTGGTAGACCTTTTCTAAATACTTGTGGAGCTATTATAGATTGCAAGAAAGAGAAAATTTTGACTAAATTTGTCGGTGAATCTTATGAGTTTAACTTCTCTAAATTTACTAAAACTCCTTATAAAGCTGATTTGCCTAGTAATGATTTTAAAATGGAGCAAGTGTGCATCTATTGTTCTTGTTCCTAACAATCCTTTGCAAGCAACATTTGGAGGATAGCGAGAGTGAAATTTTTAGGAAAGAAAGAGATGAACTTGAGGAAATCTTTCTTCGCCAACCTATTCTCAAGCACGATTTACCTGGTGGAAGATTTGGGTACAACACCGCCACCTAAGGAAGATCCTGTTTTTGATTTAAAGCCTTTACTCGATAATCTTAAATATGCTCATATTGATGATAAGAAAATATATCCCGTTATTATTAGTTCTAAGCTTACGTAGTTTGAAGAAGAAAGATTATTGCAAATATTGAAGAAACACCGAGGAGCTATTGGCTACACTCTTGATGATTTGAAGGGGATTTCTCCCTCCATTTGCCAACACGCCATTAATATGGAAGATGATGCGAAGCTTCGTTGTTGAACCTCGCCGTCGTCTAATTCCTAAGATGAAGGAAGTGGTAAGGAATGAGGTATTACGACTTCTTGAAGCTGGTATTATATATCCTATTGCCGATAGTAGATGGGTTAGTCCCGTGCACTCGCGTTCCCAAGAAAGGAGGTATGATCATTGTGCCTAATGATAATGATGAGCTCATTCCTCAAAGAGTAGTTGTAGGGTATAGAAT
>NC_061510.1:59192469-59203627 GCF_022539505.1 Lolium rigidum | reverse complement strand
ACTTTATTCAACTGTTACATCAAAACCCCCCGAATACTTGTCTGTGAGCATTTACAGTGAATCCTTCATCGAAACTGCTTGTCAACACCTTCTGCTCCTCGTTGGGATCGACATTCTTACTTATCGAAGATACTACGATACACCCCCTATACTTGTGGGTCATCAACATTGTCACATGTTACTTAGGGTTTATGTTTGGGAATAATTTAGGGTTCATATGAAGTAGTGGAGCTAAGGTTCCTAATTGAATTAGGGTTTTGGGGTTCCACATAAAATTATGGTTTTGTGTTCTTAATTCAATATGGAACTTAGAGTTTCCTAATTGTCAATTAGTTTTTGGATTAATAACTTCATTTGAAAAGTTGAAGTTATTAATAACTTTGAAATAAGAATAATATTGAATCAAGCATTTTAATATTTTTAAATAATTAATAATTAAGATAATAATTAATTAGGGTTTAAATCCTTCTAATAAGGATTTAACAAATTAATAAATAAAGAAAATTAGTTTTCATGTTTTCTTTATTTACTTACTAGTTTTATTTATTTTAGAAAGTTTTCCTAGTTATGGAATTTTAATTGAATTTAGAATTAAAAGAAAAGGCTTAATTCATAAGTATTAATTAATTGAATTTTTATTAAAAATAAAAATTCCATATTATATTTTTATTGGATAGATTTTTCTTTTCTAAGAATTTTGATATATTATTTATATTTTTCTGAGATAATATGAATTTGATATGATTTTCTAAAGTTTGGAAAAATTTCTGGATTTTGAATCGAATCTTAATGACTAAGGGTACCCGGACGGAACACACCCACAGTCTATGACTGGTGGGGTCGTGTCCACCTCATCCGCCACGGGGCTTTGACCAAGTCAAAATTGCCACCGTGGCGAGGAGGCTACTGGCCGGCGGCCAGATGAGGTCGTCGCCGGCGATTCGGGACTCGCCCGGATGGGGAGCTAGGTGGGTTCGACTCGGGGCGACATGGTGAACCGTTTGGTGGTGGCGCCGCTCCGGTTGGGTCACCGGAGCGTGCCCGACGGTGAGGTACCACGGCGGCGCGGACAGGGACACGGTGCGGCGGCGCTACGGTGGACTAGAGAACAAAGCAAGCATGCCAGGGGGTTCAGCGGCTCACCAGAAGCACGATGCACATGACGGCGGGGTCGGAGGTGGCCTCATTCGCCGGATTAGCTCGATACCGGCGCCGGAGAAGACAACTCGGCACGGTCGATTGGAGGCTTGTTGGCTCGATTCCTCGCACACAGTGACCATGTCGAGGACGGCGGTTCCTACGGTGGTCCTAACGAGGCTCGGGAAGGTCCCTACCGGCGGCGATGGCCGGTGCCCGTACGGCTAGGGTTTCAATTTGGGGGCGAAATTGGAGCCAGAGAGGAAGAACCCGATGCTGCTGCGCGTGGTGAGGTTTTTATACGGGGCAGGTACACGCCTCGTCACGACGTCGAGCAAGGAGAGGACGCCAGCGAGGGAGGAGAAGAGGAGCACGACGTCGCGGTGGCCACCAGCACACGGGGAGGATGAGGATGATCTCCTCGTCGTTATTTTGACGAAAGGGTAAGTTGGGCTGCTGGTGGGCTGTGCTGGGCTGGGGCGTCTGGGTTGCTGGTGGCCCGTCAGGTAAGCCAGGTGAGTCCTTTTCTCTTTTTTCTGTTTTATTTTCTATTTTCATTTTCTATTTTGTAATCTGTTTTGAATTCATTTTTGAATTCAGTTATGCTTTCAGATGTTTATACTTATTTTTAATTAGAACTTATCAATAATGATCATTGTATGATTCCATTATCCAAAACCAATGTGTATTGCATGATTTTATTTGTATCCTTGTGATTTCTATTTAAATTTCAATTTAGCCATGAGTTTGTGTGATCTTAGAATTTCTTTTTCCTCCCTGCAATACAACTCTCTTTTGAATTATTTAAAGTGGAGAATTGCTTCCCAAAGCATTTTAAAGATTATGATGAGGGCTTGGTTTCTTATTTGAGAGTTTATGTGATCACCCTTTAATCAAGGTCTTGTAAGGAGTATCATTATCCCATTTCAAGGTGATCTCTAGTATTATATTTTAATACACCTTGAAATAACTAGAGTAGGTATTACTCTCATTATGGGTTGGTCTTAATTAAGAAGATAAGTGGTTAATTACCACACATGGGCTTCAATTGTGATTTTAAGCACTAGATGTTTCTGAGGTTTAATTAATGAAGCATAGAATTTAGCTAATGAGCAATTCTAGGGTCCTAGTTATATTCACCTAATGGCATGTGGTTTGAATCTCAACTGTGGCTTAGGTTTTAGTTGTGATCACCCAATTGATGCTCAAACTAGGGTTGGGATTAAATTCTAGGTTGCATAGATGAGAGGACTCCATATTGCATGTGCTAGGGTTTAATCTCCCCTAACCAAGATAAGATGATTACTTGATTCATGTCTCATGTGATTCTCTAATTACTAAGGATTTGAGAATTGGTTTTATCTTCTACCAATTAACTTCTATTATTATCCTCATTTAATCATTAAAGTAACTAAAGTAGTTATGTTTCCTTTTTATAGTTAACTTTGGGCCTATGGATGGATGGTTTGTCACCATATTAAGTATGTGGTTTTACTCTAAGGTTTTCTTGTGGTTCTGAGGTGAAGGATAAGTGGGATGTAGATGTGGTAGAATTTTACTTATGATCACCAAGTGATTCACAAGTAAAGGTTGGGATCTAAGTCTAGGTTTGTTTACTAGTTACCTCCCTATGATTTCATGTGGGGAATAATATCTACTAATCATATAAGTGTTAGCATTTGAATTATTCTCCTATTTCTCCAAAGCATGGTCATGGATTAGGCATGATCCACCTGTTATTAATATCTCTACCTCAAGTTCTTAGGGTTTATGATCATCACTCAATTTATAATGATCAAGGTTTAGCACTTCTATTTTATTTTCTAAGATTGACATGATCATGGTTGTCTCAATATTTTTATATCCCAGGGAAATGCCTGAGATGTTTACTTAAAGTTCCCTCAAGAACTGATGGTTTAACCATTTGGATATTTGAATAGATAGAACTAGGATTAGTATGGATGGTCTCTCTCATTTGGGAAGGACTTCAATACTAACCTAAGGTTAGGCTCTATAGAGATTGATGGGATCATCAATGTCTATGTTAAATATAAATGGTTTATCTCTCTAGGAATTGTCTTGAATAAAATCCTAGTGTTCCTCTCAAAGATGATGATTTGAATACTTGGATGTATATCCAAGGTTTAGCTCAAGGTTTGTTATTGCTTCTCTAATAAATAATATAGAAGTCTCATCTCTCTTGGTTTGATGTATAATAATATGGAATATAGAGAGGATATATATTTCTAGAGTTGATCTCCTTGTCTTGTTTCCAAGATTGAAATATAATGAATACCATGAGGTTTCATGGTAGGATCATGGATTAGTTTTAAGATATGGAGAAGATAGTCAAGAATGGTTTCTCCATTTATTGTTACTTGATTTGCAATTGAATTGGTGTTCATATGTTATGGCAAGGATTACCATATTATAATCTTTTATAAGATCAAGTAATTGATCATTGTGTAAAGTGTTGTTGTGATGATTATTAGTTCCATTTGATCTAACCCCTTAGATCAAATCATCTCTACCCAAAACAATGTTTTAGTAAAGTCACATTGAGGTTTATAGCGCTTGACTTGATGAGCTACTTCAATTCCACCAAGGTCAAGTGAAACTTCAGTTACTGTGACTGTTTTACTTTAAAGCGCGAAAATTCCCCAGATTTTCTATGCATGAATGCAATGCACACATCTGTTTCCACTATTTTTGTAACCCCATTACCTGGGATATTACACCAACTGTCCAACTAACCAGCGGTTTTGTGATTGTTATCGCCTCTGAGTTTAGAGGTGAACATGGCTGTGTTCTATAAGTCTGTCTAGGGTAACTATGCCAGCAGAGACTAAATATAAAACATTAACGTGCATGGAAATATATTTAATATTAAAATAGGTGCCACGGCTCTTGACTAAATATCTGGCATGAAAGTTGTACCAAAAGTGTAATTTTCGAACAGGCAAACGAATCATCACATCTGGGCCAAGAGTCATACCAGTTGGTGTGTTTTGTCTTGCGTATAGATCACCAAGTGTGTCGTTGGATGAATATGAGCAATTTTCTTGCCCTTTAAATTTGCAGGAGAAATTGTAATATATTCTTTTAAGTTATCGCTAGTGTAAGCCCAACCAAGACTACATATATGAAACTGAAGTGCTTGAGAGTACGATAAATTTCGAAAAAGGCACATCTAGTACTAGCCGGTGGACCAGAAACAGTTGGTTATAAAAATATGATGATACGGTTATCTTTTTTAACAGAGTATATTTATATAATGACATGAAGTATTTAGAATATGCGTTGCATGATGTGTGTGTTCCTAGGTGCTATATAATGGTTAGAGACCAAACACAAAGGTATATGAAATACTCCTATGTTATATGCATATTCTTGGATGTTGGACAAAGCGTTTTGGCTCATAGGTGTAGATACACCTATTAGGAAAAGTAAAATTTAAATTTATTTCAAAATGTTAAAAAATCGAATAAAATTCCTCATCGTGCATCCGAACATCCTATGTTACCTCATGAAAGTTTGCGGGGAAAATATATTTTATGTGGCCTGTGTAAAAAAGACAAACAAATGTCTCGTAAGAAACTATTTTAGAGCATCAGAAATTGTATTTTTTGCACAGGCTATAGAAAATAATATTTTTTGCGACACTTTGTGTGCAGGCATAGAATATGTGGAAGTACACCCCGAAATTACTTTCAAAATTTTTAGACATTTTGATATTTATTTTTTCGTTGGATGTTAGCCATCTTTCTTTGTAAGGTATCCTAACATAATGAAATCCCCTAAATAATTTTTAGAAATCAAACACGGAAACTAGAGCGGAACATCGCAGAGGCATCACACATGCACCTCTTATTCTGGTATATGCGCATGAGATACTCGGTGCAAGTCTGAAGGCATGCTTAGTTCATTTCCACTTTTTCTATGTTAAGGGGACGTTTTGTTACCAGGCACATATTAGCGAACCAAAGTCTTGCAAGTATGGCCACCACAAAAGTATGGCAGCCACAAAAGTGTGTTTGAGAAAATGCAGTCCATAAATTGTGATAAGAATTCACAAAAACTCAATAACAAATGTGCCCTGTCTATAGTAAAATATGCTGGTGGTAATGGTTAATGTTAGAGCTATAAGCACCTTAACCAAGAAAAGCAGTAGACTAGAAGTATGGGAAACAAATTAGACATGCCATCCAACAAATAGTATGGTAATTATAATTCTAAGCATGATGTTAAAACAATGGCAGCATGAACTCCATTAAAAGAATTAGGATGACACATGGGACAGTGGAAGAAGAACCATTCATGTAGCCAGTGTTGTTGCCCATGTCGTCATAGAAGTTGTTGATATCGAGGAACAAATCATTATCAAGAAAGAAGTCTTTCGCGCTAGTGGTCGCGCAAAAGCGCTCCCAAAAACCTTATCGCTCCCATCCCGTATAGGATCACAGGAGGGTTTTTTTTTTTTGGAGTCCAACTGTCCTAACTCATGGCGCAGGCTAGACGGGATAGGGAAGACCTTGATCATCACAAACTTCTGAAACCAAGAGAAGGCTATGATGTTTGTGTGGTGGTGTGTCTTTGGAGAGGAATTTGTTATAGGCACATGAAGAGAGGTGAGCAGGCAGTGACAGAATAGGAAGTGAAGAGTTAGGAGGTGAACGAGAGGGGGTATTCCACAACTAGTTGCGAGTGCAGCTTATTTTTTTGGGATATTTCCATGTTTAAAAAAAATGCAAACTAAAATTCTAGACATACATTGTGTCGTAGCTTGTGCATATGTAAAGTTTCATCCAAAAATATGTCAATATGCCTGTGTAAAAAAGAGAAGACATACCTAAATAGTGTCGCATATTGTTTACACATCATTTGTTCTTTTTGTGTAGATCACATGTTGTTATTATTTTGGATGAAACTCCACGGATGCAGAAGACACAACATAATGTATGTTCAAAATTTTAGTTTACATTTTTTGAAAAAAAATAAGGTGTACCCGCAACTAGTTGCGGATTGGAGTTTCCGGGAGGTGAACATATTAATTTCGCATAATAGTAAAACATTTGAGCTTATGCGCAACCATTCAAATTACAATCGTGTGCAGCGAAAACATAGATATCGGCTCATTCCTGCAACCCGCGGCGTGTGGCGAGGCAGGTGGCGGAGAAGGAGGAGTGAACGTATAGTAGTCCTCTTCTCATGCTCATATAACTCGCCTTATAAGGAGGTCAAACTCTTTTTAAATTAGCAATATGAGATCAAAATTTTGTCCCACCTCTTGCCTTACATGAATGAGTCATTGGGCCTCAGGATTTTCATAAATTACATATGGAAAAAAGCTAAATGGATTGATCCGTAATAGTGAACATTAAAGCAATGAAAATTAATACATAGCAGGTTGCCAAACTTCGACTTCCCAAAATGCGGCTATAAAGCAACCTTAGAGAGGACAGAGATTTGATGCACATGGGCACTAGTGATCTCGTTTTTCAAATAAATCAAAAATCATATTTTTAAATTTTAAAAAGTTCTGAAACAAATCTCCATCTAGCCCATAATGTATCTCTCAAACATGTAAAATATTAATTTAAAATAATTTATATTTTAAGCTACACAAAAAAAGACAACAGTGCATATTTGAGTAGTCATTTTCAAATCTTCGAAAACATGTTATTATTTTTGTCTGGCACAAAGTAAAATGAATTTTGGATTGAGATTTTCCATGATTGTGAGATGTATCACTAACAATCTACATAATTATTTTTCAGATTTTTAATGACTAATAATTTTTTAATTTTTTTAAAAATGACAAGATCACTGGAGCTCAGGAACCAAAACCACCTTTTGTCTTAGAGAGGAGTAGAGTACAAAAGTGTGGCCGATCAAATTGAAACCGCATGTGGAGAATCAATATGTGGTTAGATGGTTAGGAAGACAGTGACACTACTAGCTCAGTTCAAAACACAGGTTAGACACCTTGGTGTCTCGTAAAGACGAAATATTTTTCACTGGATGAATTTTGACTTCATCAATCTCAAGAACCGTCGAATTAACTTTCTTGAACTCAATCTCTCAAAAGTATTCATAGGGTATGGTGTGTATTTACAGGTGTGAGTGTATATACGTGCTTGTGAGCATATGCGTCTGAATGTGATTCGCAACAAAAAAAAAAATTGAAACCGGATGTGATTCGTAAATAGGATCCGAGCACGCACGTTATCCTCGCCCATTGCCTCGCCACTCAGTGACTTCAATTTCACCACAGACAAGCACCACCGATACGCCGATCAATGCAGCAGTTGGACCAACAATACCAGGGTTGTCTACATATCACCGCCGGCGACCACAACGGTGAAAAGACATCTCACACATTGAAGGCTCGTTATCCGGAAAAAAAAAATGTCTCATGTAGCATGTGCGAATCGTGAGAAAGCAAACAGCTTCAAGCCTAGATGCATATATCTTCCATAGATTTAGATATATCGCTTCCTAAGAAGTTGACGTGACATTAACAAAGGAGACGATATATAGAGATTCGTGGTTTAGTTGCCTGATTCCAAGGGATTCTCCACGGAGTATAATATAGCAGTTCTGGTAACCTTCACTCTGGGATTATTATAAACTCTACGAGCAAAGCTTCAATAATTCTGTGTGGTGACCACGATGGCCAATTACATAGCGCCAAATTAGAAAAGGCCTCAATAATTCGGTGTGACGAACTGGCGATCAATAAGATCCTAGAATGAAAAGGTTTCAGGTCCCTCAAAAAGGGGGACATATATGGAAAGCATGAAAGTGGTTTGAAACCAATGATGAGGTATGGAGGGATCTAGCTCTTAAACTGCGACATCACTGGATTTATAATTGTCACCTAGCCACATTTTCTCTCAGAAGGTTGAATGCACGGGCTTTAAGTGGAATTGAGAATGTGAGTGAAGACTGAAGATTGAATAAATGGAGTCAATTTGATTTTTAGACCTGAATCCGTCCGGTGAATCCCCGGTCAGACGGCGGAGTTACGTCTTCCAAATTCAAGTCCTGTGCCATTGCTCACTGTTCACGCCTTCACGGTTGTCTCGTGAGTAATCATGAGTATTTGTCGTTCAACTTCAGAATAGCTCACATTTTTCCATATATGCCCTCTCACCGGGCTCATTACGTATAGAACTAATGCAAAAAAAAAAAATCTGTGACAGAGGGAATGGCCCCTAAAGAACTGTATAAGTAAATATAATACTTTATCTTTAGACGCCCTTTCAGCCAACCCTTTTTTGTTGGCCCTTGTTCAGTAGGTTCGTAAAAGATAATTTTCGGCTAGAGCCATTACCTGTCCAGTAAATTTAGCTGGTCCACCGGACATGGTGTTTTACCTCATAGGGCTAAATGCACCTGCTAAATAAGTGCATTTTAAATGTCCAAAAATTCTAGGTAAAAATCATGGGTACATGCAAACATTTTACGTCCGCACACAAAGTTATGAAACACTTAATATAAGATTTAAGAAAAAATATGTTAAATAAGGGAAATAAGGCCACAATATATGATCAAGGAAACAAAAGCAATGGTATAAACAAGTAACATAATTTAACCGGAAAATCAACAATTCTGTCGGTTCGGGCGGTTTATGACTTGTATATATAATGTTAGGTTTTCATTGCTTACCACGTGGGTAAATTGGCTGAGTGTTTTATTGTGCTCAATTAATTTTGATACTACCAAGATCCACAATGATGCAGCTGTGAACAACAAGTCAGATGAAAACCTAGAGAATGCTCGTAACCGATGAGGAGCTGGTGCATGGTCTGCCAATTGGTACGTTTTGAGAAATCACATTTTTTAGGCGTGCCAAGGTTGATGTATTGTGTATTTCCAATTATATATCAATTTTGGCGGCCCCGAGTAATAAGTATTGGAAGTAGTCCCAAGTGCAGTCCTAAGGTTTTTTAGTTTCCATGGGAGTATTAAACAAGATGTTACTCTAGACAAGGTTCATTTCTCTTTAAGTACCTTTTCAACTGTGGGATTCCAAAAATACCAAAAAATAAATAAAAATAAAAGATTATAGGACCATTGCTAAATCTGGCAAGTTATAATTCATTTATACCAAGCTACACCATAGAGAAACGAAATATTTTTCCCGTGAGGTTGTTGCATCAAAAAATCATTTTCTAATGTAGTGCAAAGAAATACTTTGAAAATTTGATAAGGTAATCAATTCTACAAATGCAGCTCGGAAACATGAATTTGATACTATTGAGCATGAAGCAATTATTCAAGTGATGATGCATATGGGGTTTGATGGTAAAACTATTCAGTGGGTCAGAGATATTCTTTCTTCTGGAACATCAAAAAAATTGCTGAATGGAGTGCCAGGAAAGCAGTTTGCATGTAAGAGGGGTGTTAGGCAGGGGGACCCCTTATCACCAATTCTGTATGTGCTTGGATCAGAATTGTTACGGTTAGTGATAAATGATGCACTTAGACAAGGTCAGCTATCACTGCCAATTGATGTAGGGGACCCTGATTTTCTAGTGGTGCAGTATGCAGATAATACTTTGCTCATTCTTCCAGCTGAAATTGACCAAGTGCTTGCTTTGAAAGAGATTTTGCATAAATTCTCTGTTTCTACTGGTCTAAAAGTTAACTATCATAAGTCTAGCATGGTCCCAATCAATGTGTCAGGGGAGCTTGTCCAACAGTTAGCTACTGCTTTTGGGTGCCAAGTGGCAACTCTTCCTTTCACTTATTTGGGTTTACCATTGGGAACAGCAAGGCCAAAGATTCAGCATTTGACCCCTATTCTCACCAGATTGGAAAGAAAGCTCACAAGCATCTCTAGTTTCTTATCCCATGGAGCTAGGTTGTAGTTGGTGGACTCTGCTTTATCCTCCATGTCCACCTTCTTTTTATGCTCCATCCAAATTCCCCCTGGCATCTTGGATCAGTTAAATAGAATTCTTAGACAGTGTCTCTGGAGGGATAATAGTGACACTCCTAAGCAGTCTCTGGCGGCTTGGAAGATGTTATGCAAGCCTAAAAATAAAGGTGGAGTAGGTATTGTTAATTTCCAGAAGCATAATGAGGCTCTGCTGTTGAAGTTTTTGGATAAATTCTATAATAAGGCAGATACTCCTTGGGTAAAGCTTATATGGAGAACTTATTATCAGTCTTCAGTTCCACAGGCTGAGAATATTTGTGGTTCATTTTGGTGGAAGGATGTTTGTAAGTATCTAGATAAGTACAGGCAGGTGGCCACAGTTTTGCCAGGTAAGGGAGATACATTCATGTTATGGTTGGATTGTTGGAAATTTGAGAATTCTACTACTCCTCTACATGAAAGATATCCAAGAATTTTCTCTTATGCTGTTGATGATAAGATCATTGCTGAGGAGGTATATGCAGCAAGTGATATTACCCAGCTTTTCCATTTACCACTGTCTGCACAAGCTTATGAGGAGTTACAGGATTTAAGGTCTAATATGAGACGCAATCATCTGTCTGTGGGAAAAGATTCATGGGTTTATGCTTGGGGAAGCTCTTATATTGCATCTAAGTATTACAAACACATTCATGAGCATATTCAGGTCATTGGGCTGTACAAATGTGTAATATCCCAGGTAATGGGGTTACAAAAATAGAGGAAACAGATGTGTGCATTGCATTCATGCATAGAAAATCTGGGGAATTTTCGCGCTTTAAAGTAAAACAATCCACAAGAATCGAAGTTTCACTTGACCTTGGTGGAATTGAAGTAGCTCATCAAGTCAAGCGCTATAAACCTCAATGTGACTTTGCTAAAACCTTGTTTTGGGTAGAGATGATTTGATCTAAGGGGTTAGATCAAATGGAACTTATAATCAACACAACAACACTATAATCAATGATCAATTGGTTGATCTTATAAGAGATCATAATAAGGTAATCCTTGCCATAGCATATGAACATCAATTCAATTGGAAATCAAGTAACAATAAAATGGAGAAACTATTCTTAACTTATCTTTTCCATATCA
>NC_061510.1:59154704-59192369 GCF_022539505.1 Lolium rigidum | reverse complement strand
AAAGAACCATAACCACTTTAGTTACTTCAATGATAAATCAAGGATAATACTAGAAGTCTATTGGTAGAAGATAAAACCAATTCTCAAATCCTTAATAACTAAAGGAGAACATCAACTATTAAGCAAGTAACTCTATTATCATGCATAGGGGAGACTAAAACCTAGAACATATTTGATAGTTAAACCATGTGTGGTGATCAACCACTTATCATTATAACCAAGACCAAACCATGATGGGAGTAATATCTACTTTAGGCATTTCAAGGTGTTATCAAAATATAATACTAGTGTTAACCTTGAAATAGGATTATAGTGAATCTTACAAAACCTTAATAAAGAAGTGTTCACATAAAATTATTTGCAAGTGGAAAACACTCCCAAATAAGAAACCAAGACTTCCTAATGATCTTCAAAATGCTTTGAATAGAATTTATCCACTCTAATAATTCAGAAGAGATTTATAACCAAGAAGCAAAAAGGAATTTTAAAGAACACATAAATGCATACCTAAATGGAAATTTAATCCAAATACTAATACTAATTATTAAACCAAAGTTATAGTATCATATGAAAATTGCTAATATGCCACTAAAGACTCTACAGTACCCTGAACTAATTCTGGTATGAATGAAATAGACCTGCAAAATAGAAAATAATTCAAATATGAATTCAAAACAGAATTCAAAACAAGAAATGAAAACAGAAATAAAAGGAAAAGAGAAAAGGACCTTACCTGGCCGTGTAGCCCACCAAGCAGCCCAGCACCGTCAGCCCAGCACAGCCCATCGCGGCCCATGTACCTCTTCGCATGGATAAAGATGAGGAGGACGTCGTCGTCTTCGTCTCCTTCACTGGACGCACGGGAGCTCGCCACCGCGACGAGAACTCCACGTCCCGCGGTCGCCGCCGCAGTGGTTGACCGCCAGCGCACGCCCAAGGACGTATAAAATGCACGGGAGACCTCCATTTCTTCCTCCTCTGCGTAATTTCTCCCCAATGCCGAAACCCTAACCCTCAGACCACCACCTCTCGCCGTCGTTTGGAGCCTCCCCGGACCTCGTCGTGACCACCATCAGCACCGCCATGGTCGACATGGTCACGGTGCGGGAGGAATCGAGCCGAAACCCCTCGCAGCATCCTCACCGAGCTCATCTCTCCGACGACCGGCGCCATGAAATCCGGCGAACCAGACCACCGCAAGCCACGCCGTCAAGCCCTGCGTGCTCCTAGTGAGCCACTGATCCTCCTAGCATGCGTAGCTCGCTCGATTGCATCCTGTAGCATTCCCTGCATCGTAGGCCCGTGAGCTCTGCCTCTCGGTCTCGCCGCCGGCCAAGCTCCGGTGACCATTTGGAGGCGGCGCCACCACCAATAGGTTTGTCTCGTCGCCCTCGTTCGACTGAGCACACACACGCCCTCGCGGAAACCCGGGAACACCGACGACCATCGGCGACTGGCCGTCGGCCAGCCATTGTCCTGCCACATCGACGCCACGGTGGCGCCTGACGTGGACCACTGGCCCACTAGCCAGTAGCTGTGGGTACATTAGCCGGGTACATTTAGTTGTTTTCAGTTTATTTCAAATTACAGAAAATGTCTGAAACTTTGAAATAATTTAGAAAATCCATCATAACTCAGAAAAATCCAAATGAGATATCAAAATGATCCTAAAAATAAAATCTATCCAATAAAAATATAAAATTAAATTTATATTTTTAATAAAAATTCAATTATTAAATACTTGTTATTTAAGCCTTATATACTAATTCTAAATTCAATTAAAATTCAATAATTAGGAAAACTTCTTAAAATAAATAACAAACCAGTAAGTAAATAAGGAAAACATTAAAAATTAATTTTCCTTTACTATTAACTTATTAAATCCTTATTAGGAGGATTTAAAACCCTAAATTAATAATTACCTTAATTATTAATTCTTTAAAAATAATAAAATGCCAAATCCCATCTTATGTTTATTATAAAGTGATTAATAACTTCAACCTTATCATGAAGTTATTCACTTAAGAACTAAATGGTAATTAGGAAACTCTAGTTCCATTATACATGAAATAGTAGTTCCTTAATTTCATGTGAATTCTAAAACCCTAATGCCATTAAGAACACTAGCTCCATTAATCAATAGGAACCATAAATTGTTTCTAAAAAACTAAACCCTAGATATAACATGAGATCATGTATTTCCTTTTGATTCATAGAACTATAATTAGCAATTAAATACTTGCCATGCCACATAAAATGTAGGAGCCCTATTATCAATAATTTTGTATTCCATGTATGCATACCTATCCAACCTAGTTGATCAAGTAGGATCAACCAAGTCTAAACCCTAGCTCCTATTATCAAAACCAATATCCTTACTTAGCATCACACCATTGTGATGAACCCTAAATGCAAACATGGCCACTTTGTGCATCCTATTCCATACACACTAAACCCTATTAGTGTGAGATAATTATTGAACATCCTACTTAGGAAACCACCATTCCTTACTTAGTGAATCCAATAGCAAACCCTAGACAACCTCAACCTAATTGCAATACTTCTTATTACTTAAGAAGTATGTTCTTCAAAAGTTATTCTTTTGAAGTAAACAGAGAGTCATCATCAACCCTGCCTAACAGGACATATAAATCCTAGCTATCTATTACCACTAAGATATATCCCCATGATAGCAACCAATAATTGCTTAAGATGCTTATGCTTCACTAAAACCTTACAAGCCCTATTTATTGATGAATCCAACTTGGTTGTGATCCATCTACTACTTACTCCAGAAACCAATTAGAACCATAGAAAACCAGAGAACCCCACAAACCTAATTATCATACTTGTTCTTCATTAAAGGACATGTTCTTCAAAAGTTATTCTTTTGAATTATATAACAAGTAATCATCAACCATGCATTATAGGGCTTAAAATTGACAACTGTTCTTTACTTATTATACAATTACTATTCCTGAGTGTGTATGATTGTTACTATGCATTTTACCACTTGCTTATGATTCTAAAACTACACAACCCTGAATAAGAACCTTGTTTGTGAATCACTCTAAAAAGTGCAACACATCCTGAACTAATCATTACCACCCACTAATCCTAAATCATCGGGGTTAGATCACGCTTAGAGCGATTGCATCTCATACTTATGCATTATTGCATCATTTCCAATCTTTTAAACATCGTCCTTACCGGACGATGATGCTATTTCAGAATTTGGAGTTATTGCGTATCGAAGACCTTGCCTGCATAATCTTGCAGTCAAGAAAGGCAAGTTCATCACTTGCTCATGTCATTTGAGTATCTTTATCAAATTACTTGCAAAGTACTATGATTACCACTATTGCATAAAAACCAAAACCACTATTTTCATAACTATGAATATGACTATGTGGTGGGCAATGGAACCATGGATTGTGTTGATATGGTGGAGGTTCCATTGCAAGGGTTTATATCCATCTAGGATTAAACAACAAATGTCGTCCAGTTGATTCTTGTGCCGTAATACCCGTGTTAACCATAAGATCCGGAGTGGGACGGAGTAGTCAAAAGTGTTTCCACCTCTCGTTCATCAACGGATGCGTTTTACCGTAGACACTTGTATCTGTCAGGGCAAGCGGTTGGCTGGGGAAGCCTTAAGTCCCCACGGCATAGTCCGTAGACACTTGTCGCTCGAAGAACAAGCGGTAGGCTGGGGAAGCCTTAAGTCCCCACGGTATTGCGGTCTATGATGGGTTGCAGCTACCGGCGAAGGAGTTTGGTTAACGAGTCCCAAACCGTTGTCGTGGTCGGGGTCCACCCGTGAGTGGGAATAATGGGACCGGCGAGGACCCGTGGTCGGGGTATGCAACAAAGGGTGGGTGTTCGAGGTAGCGGAGGAACATGATTGGCTAGACCTTATACCGGGCCTCACACCAAAGGAAGTGTGGACGAGAACTTAAGCTCGGTTGGCACCAAGGTTAAGATCTCTTATGGGTAAAGCAACACACCTCTGCAGAGTGTAAAGAACCGTGACCTGTCACTCCCTGTTCCGGGATATGGAACTGCGAACGCGGCCGGAAAGGAGCTCCATGAAGTTCTAGTAAACCGGTGAAGGCTGACGGACATAGTTCTTCTGAATAAAAGCAACCTTTTAAAGAAATGGTTATGAAAACCTGCATTGGTATTAGACTTTCTAGTCTAGTGTCGTAGCTAGTGCATCAAACACCTCTTTCCTATAATGAACTTGTTGAGTACGCTCGTACTCATCCCACTCTTAAATCCCTCGCTAGATATGAAGGCAACGATGGAGGATCTACGAGTGCAACTCTAAGGCCGAGGAGTCAACAACTACTTCAAGAAACAGGACCATGTCAGAGGAGTCAGATGCCACATCCAACAAGGAGAAAACCTAGTTTAGCCATAGAAGGGAACTAGCTTCCTAAACCTAGCTCCTATTTAGCTAGAATCTATTCATAGCCCCTATAGCTAGTCAAATACTCTACAAATAGAGTTCGTGATAGGATTAGACTACGAGTCGTTCTTCTCGGAGTTTATTTGCAGATTTACCTCATTGTAAAGTAGGAGGCTGTGATGATCTTATGTAACAGAGTCTGTATGTAATTCTATAGACATGACTTGGACCCGCAAATGTTTCTGCTGTACCACTCTGAGCGATATAATACTAGTGGAACGGTGTTTCATTGGTGTTATATCATACTTGCATACTACACCATGCAGTGGTATGCCGGGTCACCACAAAATGGATCTGGAAGTCTTCTTGCATAATGAAGCATAAGTTTTTTTGCATGGATCCTGATTAGTGATGGACTCAATACCAGGGACATGCTGAAGCGTTGGCACTGAAATGTCACAGAAGATACCCATTGTGTGTTGTGCTTTGCTAGAGCTTATGAGGATAAAATGCACTTCTTTTTTTAGTGTAATTTCAGTCAGAGAGTTTGGACATATTTGCATATTGATTGGATGCAGGGGCAAGATATTCAAACTGCTGCTTCAAGAGCAAGGGTGGGGTTTGCTAAGCCTTTTTTCATGGAAGTGGTAATTCTTGCTTGCTGGAATATATGGAAACAGAGAAATGAGAAGATCTTCCAGTATCAGAGACCTTCTTTTCAAGGATGGAAGAGGGTTTTTGTTCATGACATATCCATGCTTGTGCATAGGATTAAGATGAAGCATTTGGATGAGCTAGTTGTCTGGATATGAAGTCTTATTTAATCTAGTCTCTATTTTAGTTTTTGTATAGTTAGATCTAACCCCTTTGTTTCTTCTTTTGTAAATATTTTAACTATGCTTCAATAAATCATTGTGGGGTTTTCCCCCACGGTTTCAAGGTTCAAAAAAAGGAAATTGCAAACCTCCCAATTTTATATGAAAATAAAAAATTCTCAAAATAGAAAATTCCAATCTACAAAATTTAATGGTTTTTTAATGTGACATTTGCCTACGGTAAAAAGGTTTGAGGGGAAGAAATTATCTTTATCAGCTCCGCGGTTTTCATTGATTATCCCAGGCGTCCATCCATGGTGTTTATTGTGCTTATTAATTTGGGTAGTCACAAGATTCACGAGCACGAATCTCACGTTCGCGAACGAATAGTGGACGAAAACCCTTTAGAAAGCTCAGAACCATCCAGGGAGAGTGGGCACATTCTCTCTTCCATGTGGAGCATTTTGAGGGAACACATTTCTCTTAAGTACCTCTTCATTCATAGGATTATAAAAATACATAAATATTAAAAACACAATATTATAGTGACATTGCTAAATCTAGCAGGATATAATTTATTTGCACAAACTTTTTCTGATTGTGCCATAGAGAAACAAAATACTTTTGGGAGAAATTGTATTGCATCAAAAATTCCTTTTCTAATGTAGTGCAAAGAAATCCTTTGAAAAAATGCATGGCAATCAATTCTACAAATAAATAACGCAAAAAGGAAAACTACTAAGAACTGCAAACCTCCAAAGTTTATATGAAAAATCAGAAGTTCTTATAAAGGAAAAGTTCATTGGGAGAGATATATATCCGCCGGTTTCCACATTTCCTGGCCTATATAAATCTGACATGTGCCTAAGTTAAAAAGCTTCAAGAGGAAGAAATTATCTTTGTTGGCCACATAGTTTTCATTGCTTACCCAGGCGTCCATTCATGGGGTTTATTGTGCTTCATTAATTTGGTTAGCCACAAGATTAAAAAGCTTCCAGAGGAAGAAATTATCTTCGTCAGATACGCGGGTTTTATTGCTTACCCATGCGTCCATTCAAGGTGTTTATTGTGCTTCATTAATCTGGTAGTCACAATATTCATGAGGATGCAACAAACAACGCTACAAATTTCGCTTTCGTGAATAAACAATGGATGGAAATTCTTAAGAAAGCTCGTAACCGGCAAAGAGGAGCAAACCGCATGCTCTCTTCCATGTGGTACATTTAGAGGGAACGGAATTCAAAGTGACAAAGTTCGAATTGTGTATCAAGTATTTCAAGGGAATATCAGCCGACATGCCTCTAGAGGAATAGTTTTTTGGAGCATTTTGTATGTGAAAGTACTCATGATTTTTGGAGTATGTGGTTTATTTGGTTTCCTTGCCAATATCAGACACTTTATCATTCTTATTATGTTTCATTAATTTATGTTCTAAGTTTCTCTTTTATTCGTGGAATTCAAAAAATGCAGGAATATTTTTTAAAAAAAGTGTGACTAGAGTGGCATCGTGAAAGCCTACATGATTCAAAATTTCACTAAGTATTTCTGATTACACCATAGGAAGAGCATGTTTTTTTGAATAGATTTGGTGGACCAAAATGTTCCTTTCAAATGTTGCGCAAAGAAATTCGCCAAAGAGAAACGGTATGATTATGCATGGTACAGAGTAAACAATCCCAAAATGTAAAAACCCGAAGTAGAAGATGCATTAATTGCCGTCGCTTAGTCAGATGAAGAAATATATACTATTACAAAGGCCAAAATATATAAAGGACCCACCCTAAACAAGGAATAAAATCAAGGGGCCACAAATAAGTGAATAACTGCATATATTGATGAAATAAAGCGGCTGGACATGGGCGTGCAGAGGGGGTACTTGTCTCCATGCAACATGTGTCGATCAAACCCTATCCATGACTACTTCCCTACATGGACTAGCCACATACTACGTACAATCTCTGCCGCAAAAACTACCATCGTCCCAACGCCCATATCATATGACCCCCAAACGCTCTCTGCATACATTAAAGTTGGACCGCCCAAATGGACGCGCAGAAGGCAAACAACAATAAGAAGTGACAAACAACAAGTAGAGATTATCATACGTGGATTAGGGTCCCTCCAGAAATTGGACCTATTCGCTCGAAACCACCATGAGAGCAAAGATCTCTTGGGTCTCGCCATCCAAATCCTACGTACGTGCACGTACCCCGAGGAACACAATCTGGTCGCTAGCAGATAGACCCGAAGGTCGATTGCGTGCCACTCATGCAAGATTGCATTTTATTTGTATGTGTGCCTGATACGTCTCAAACGTATCTATAATTTCTTATGTTCCATGCTAGTTTTATGATAATACTCACATGTTTTATATACACTTTAGATCATTTTGATGCATTTTCCGGTACTAACCTATTAACAAGATGCCGAAGCTCCAGTTCCTGTTTTCTGCTGTTTTTGGTTTCAGAAATCCTACACAGGAAATATTCTCGGAATTGGATGAAACAAAAGCCCACGGTCTTATTTTCCACGGAGCCTTCCATAAGTCCGAAGAGGAGACGAAGAGGGGCGACGAGGCGGACACACCATAGGGGGGCGCGGCCCCACCCCTGGCCGCGCCACCTTATGGGGTGGGCCCCTCGAGCGTCCCCCGACTCTGCCCCTTCGCCTATATAATCTCTCCGTCACGAAAACCCTAGTACCGAGAGCCACGATACGAGAAAAGTTACTGAGACGCCGCCACCGTCAACCCCATCTCGGGGGGGGGGGTCTGAAGATCACCTTCGGCACCCTGCCGAAGAGGGGAATCATCACCGGAGGGCTCTACATCACCATGCCCGCCTCCAGACTGATGCGTGAGTAGTTCATCGTTGGACTGTGGGTCCATAGAAGTAGCTAGATGGTTGTCTTCTCCTCTTGTGCTATCATGTTTAGATTTTGTGAGCTGCCTATCATGATCAAGATCATCTATTTGTAATGCTACATGTTGTGTTTGTTGGGATTCGAGGAATATGGAATACTATGTCAAGTTGATTATCGATCTATCATATATGTGTTGTTTATGATCTTGCATGCTCTCCGTTGCTAGTAGAGGCTCTGGCCAAATTGATACTTGTGACTCCAAGAGGGAGTATTTATGCTCGATAGTGGGTTCATGTCTCCATTGAATGCTGGGAGTGACAGCAACCCCTAAGGTTGTGGATGTGTTGTTTCCACTGGGATAAAACATCAATGCTTTGTCTAAGGATATTTGTATTGTTTACATTACGCACAGTACTTAATGCAATTGTCTGTTGTTTGCAACTTAATACTAGAAGGTGTGCGGATGCTAACCCGAAGGTGGACTTTTTAGGCATAGATGCATGCTGGATAGCGGTCTATCTTCTTTGTCGTAATGTCCTAAGTAAATCTCATAGTAGTCATCATGATATGTATGTGCATTGTTATGCCCTCTCTATTTGTCAATTGCCCAACTGTAATTTGTTCACCCAACATGTTATTTATCTTATTGGAGAGACACCACTAGTGAACTGTGGACTCCGGTCCATTCTTTTACATCTGAAATACAATCTACTGCAATCATTGTTCTCTGTTGTTCTCTGCAAACAAACATCATTCTCCACACCATACGTTTAATCCTTTGTTTACAACAAGCCGGTGAGATTGACAACCTCACTGTTAAGTTGGGGCGAAGTATTTTGATTGTGTTGTGCAGGTTCCACGTTGGCGCGGAATCCCTGGTGTTGCGCCGCACTACACTCCTTCACCAACAACCTTCACGTGGCCTTCATCTCCTACTGGTTCGATAACCTTGGTTTCTTACTGAGGAAAAACTTGCTGTTGTACGCATCACACCTTCCTCTTGGGGTTCCCAACGGACGTGTGCTTTACCGTCACAAGCAACTCTTTTTCTGGCGCCGTTGCCGGGGAGATCAAGACACGCTGCAAGGGGAGTCTCTCAAACCCAATCTCTTTACTTTGTTTATTGTCTTGCTTTATTTTATTTTCTGTTTTGTTTGCTTTCTTTATATCAAAAACACAAAAAAATTAGTTACTTGTATTTACTTTATTTATTAGTTTACCTTTGTTTATTTCATCATGCTTCACCCTAAGTTCACTTTGAAAGATATATCAGTAGGGCGTGGGTCTATCATTGGAAGAGATAATATAGAAGAATTTTTCACTCATGTTAGTACGGTTAAAGATTTTGAAGATAGATCCTTGGTAGAACTTGCTCCTACTTATGAAATTGCTACTGCCTCTTTAGTGCACATGTTGGAAGCTAGATTTGTTAATCTTAATCCTATAATGCAACATATGTTTTTTACACTCCGTGATATGGAAGAAGGAGAGAAGAAAGATTTTGTTTTAGAAACCCTTCTTAAAGACTTTGGTGATGTAGGTAGAGAAGCTAGAAAAGTCTTTATTCAACATAAGAAGTTTGGCTTTTATACCAATTTTGCAAATACCCTTGAAAAGATGGAAAAAAATAGGCTAAAGTACACTAATGAAGCCAATTGTGAGGGGGATACTAAAGTACCAATACCTTATAAGCTCATAGGAATGCATGAGTCACTAGAAAAGAATTTTGATTGGATTGTTCCTGAAAATTTATTTGAGGAGGATAGTAAGCCTAAAAGTAATGAAAGAGGAGCTTCTGAAACTTACATAGATAAGATACAATGCATTGTTGAGAAAACCCCCAACTCCTCTGTTAATGCTTCTTCTCTTGATGGTAGTTGATTTACACTTTCTGCGCCTAGCTGAAAGGCGTTAAAGAAAAGCGCTTATGGGAGACAACCCATTATTTTATTTCTGCAATTTTTGTTTTATATTTGAGTCAAGGTGCTTGTTACTACTGTAGCAATACCTTTGTATCTTTACTTTATTGCATTTTTGTGCCAAGTAAATTCTTTGATAATAAAGTTGATACCAGATTTGGATTTCTGCGCAGAAACAGATTTTTAGCTGTCACGAATTTGAGTATATCTATCTGTAGAAGAATCTAAAAATTCTGCAAAAATTCATGCGTGATCCTTAGATATGTACGCAACTTTCATTCAATTTGAGCTTTTCCATCTGAGCATGTTAAGTGCCTCGAAAAAATTCGTCTTTACGGACTATTCTGTTTTGACAGATTCTGCCTTTTATTTCACATTGCCTCTTTTACTGTGTTGAGTGGATTTCTTTGCTCCATTAAATTTCAGTAGCCTTGGGTAATGTCCAGAAGGGTTGGGAATGATTGTGTCCTCTCTGAACATATGAATTTTTGATTATGCACTAACCCTCTAATGAGATTGTTTTGAGTTTGGTGTGAAGGAAGTTTTCAAGGATCAAGAGAGGAGAATGATATAATATGATGAAGAAGAGTGAAAATTCTAAGCTTGGGGATGCCCCCGTGGTTCATCCCTGCATATTTCAAGAAGACTCAAGCATCTAAGCTTGGGGATGCCCAAGGCATCCCCTTCTTCATCAACAACTTATCAGGTCACCTCTAGTGAAACTATGTTTTTATAACGTCACATCTTATGTGCTTTACTTGGAGCATGTGTGTGCTTTTATTTTTATTTTTGTTTGAATAAAATCGGATCCTAGCATTCCTTGTATGGGAGAAAGACACGCTCTACTTTTTCATATTGAACACTGGTGTTCTTAGTTTTACTTTTAATGTTCATGGCGAAGTTGAAAACCGCTTCATTTATTGCTATTTGGTTGGAAACAGAAAATGCTTCATGTGGTAATTAGAATATTCTCTTGAATAATTTGATACTTGGCAATTGTTTTGAACTCTCAAGTAGATCATTTTTAAGCTCTTGCATCATGTAGTTTAAACCTATTAATGGAGAACTACCGTAGAGCTTGTTGAAATTTGGTTTGCATGATTGGTCTCTCTAAAGTCTAGATATTTTCTGGTAATAGTGTTTGAACAACAAGGAAGACAGTGTAGAGTCTTATAATGCTTGCAATATGTTCTTATGTAAGTTTTGTTGTACCGGTTCATACTTGTGTTTGCTTCAAACAACCTTGCTAGCCAAAGCCTTGTACTGAGAGGGAATGCTTCTCGTGCATCCAAAACCTTGAGCCAAAACTTATGCCATTTGTGTCCACCATAACTACCTACTATGTGATATTTTTCTGCCATTCCAAAGTAAATTGCTTGCGTGCTACCTTTAAAAATTTATTTCCTTGTCTTTGCAATACATAGCTCGTGGGAAAGTAGCCTAAAAACTATTGTGGTAAAGAATATGTCGCTTATGTATCTTATTTCTTATAAGTTGCTTGTTGAGCGGTAACCATGTTTCTGGGGACGCCATCAACTTGTTGCACCTTTGTTGAATATCATGTGAGTTGCTATGCATGTTCGTCTTGTCTGAAGTAAGGGAGATTTTCCATGAGTTAAATGGTTTGAGTATGCATATTGTTAGAGAAGAACATTGGGCCGCCAACCAAAGCCATGTATCATGGTGGAAGTTTCAGCTTGGACATTAATCCTCAATCTCTTATGAGAATATTACCTGTTGTTGAATGCTTAAAGCATTAAAGAGATCTGTTTTCTATGTTGTCCCGATATGGATGTCCTTAAGTTGAGATCTATCAAAATCGAGAAATCAAATGCGATTTATCTCCTTGGACCTTTGTACAGGTGACATAGAGGTACCCCTTTGTGACACTTGGTTGAAACATATGTAATGCAATGATAATCCATGGAAGTCCAAGCTAACTAGGACAAGGTGCGGGCACTATTGGTATTCGGTGCATGAGGCTTGCAACTTATAGGACGTTTTATGCATAACACATATGAATTATTACTAACGTTGACAAAATTGTTTCCATGTTTTCAAAATAAAAAGCTCTAGCACATGAGTAATCCCTGCTTCCCTCTGCGAAGGGCCTTTCTTTTACTTTATGTTGAGTCAGTTTACCTACTTCTTTCCATCTTAGAAGCAAACACTTGTGTCAACTCGTGTGCATTGATTCTTACATACTTGCTTATTTGCACTCATCATATTACTTTGTATTGACAATTATCCATGAGATATACATGTTGAAAGTTGAAAGCAACTGCTGAAACTTAAATCTTCCTTTGTGTTGCTTCAAAACCTTCTATTAAGAATCTATTGCTTTATGAGTTAACTCTTATGCAAGACTTTTTTATGCTTGTCTTGAAAGTACTATTCATGAAAAGTCTTTGCTATATGATTCAGTTGTTTAGTAATTATCTTTACCATTGCTTTGAATCACTTCATTCATCTCATATGCTTTACAATAGTATTGATCAATATTATGATAATAGCATGTCACTTCAGAAATTATCCTTGTTATCGTTTACCTACTCGAGGGCGAGTAGGAACTAAGCTTGGGGATGCTTGATACGTCTCAAACGTATCTATAATTTCTTATGTTCCATGCTAGTTTTATGACAATACTCACATGTTTTATATACACTTTACATCATTTTGATGCATTTTCCGGTACTAACCTATTAACAAGATGCCAAAGCGACAGCTTCTCGTTTTCTCGCTGTTTTTGGTTTCAGAAATCCTACACAGGAAATATTCTCGGAATTGGACGAAACAAAAGCCCACGGTCTTATTTTCCACGGAGCCTTCCAGAAGTCCAAAGAGGAGACGAAGAGGGGCGACGAGGCGGCCACACCATAGGGGGCCCGACCCCACCCCTGGCCGCGCTGCCTTATGGGGTGGGCCCCTCGAGCGTCCCCCGACTCTGCCCCTTCGCCTATATAATCTCTCCGTCGTGAAAACCCTAGTACCGAGAGCCACGATACGAGAAAAGTTACTGAGAAGCCGCCGCCGTCAACCCCATCTTGGGGGTTCTGAAGATCACCTTTGGCACCCTGCCGGAGAGGGAAATCATCAGCGGAGGGCTCTACATCACCATGCCCGCCTCTGGGCTGATGCGTGAGTAGTTCATCCTTCGACTATGGGTCCATAACAGTAGCTAGATGGTTGTCTTCTCCTCTTGTGCTATCATGTTTAGATCTTGTGAGCTGCCTATCATGATCAAGATCATCTATTTGTAATGCTACATGTTGTGTTTGTTGGGATCCGATGAATATGGAATACTATGTCAAGTTGATTATCGATCTATCATATATGTGTTGTTTATGATCTTGCATGCTCTCCGTTGCTAGTAGAGGCTCTGGCCAAGTTGATACTTGTGACTCCAAGAGGGAGTATTTATACTCGATAGTGGGTTCATGTCTCCATTGAATCTGGGGGAGTGACAGAAACCCCTAAGGTTGTGGATGTGTGATACGTCTCCGACGTATCGATAATTTCTTATGTTCCATGCCACATTATTGATGACATCTACATGTTTTATGCATACTTTATGTCATATTTATGCATTTTCCGGCACTAACCTATTAACGAGATGCCGAAGAGCCAGTTGTTGTTTTCTGCTATTTTTGGTTTCAGAAATCCTAGTAAGGAAATATTCTCGGAATTGGACGAAATCAACGCCCAGGGGCCTATTTGGCCACGAAGCTTCCAGAAGACCGAAGAGAAGACGAAGTGGGGCCATGGGGCGCCGCCACACTAGGGCGGCGCGGCCAGCATAGGGCCCGCGCGGTCCTGCTGTGTGGGGCCCCCGTGACCCCTCCGAGGCTGCCCTTCCGCCTACTTAAAGCCTCCGTCGCGAAACCCCCGGCACCAAGAGCCACGATACGGAAAACCTTCCGCAGACGCCGCCGCCGCCAATCCCATCTCGGGGGATTCAGGAGATCGCCTCCGGCACCCTGCCGGAGAGGGGAATCATCTCCCGGAGGACTCTTCACCGCCATGGTCGCCTCCGGAGTGATGAGTGAGTAGTTCACCCCCGGACTATGGGTCCATAGCAGTAGCTAGATGGTCGTCTTCTCCTCATGTGCTTCATTGTTGGATCTTGTGAGCTGCCTAACATGATCAAGATCATCTATCCGTAATTCTATATGTTGTGTTTGTCGGGATCCGATGGATAGAGAATACTATGTTATGTTGATTATCAATCTATTACCTATGTGTTGTTTATGATCTTGCATGCTCTCCGTTATTAGTAGAGGCTCGGCCAAGTTTTTGCTCTTAACTCCAAGAGGGAGTATTTATGCTCGATAGTGGGTTCATGCCTCCATTAAATCTGGGACGAGTGACGTGAAAGTTCTAAGGTTGTGGATGTGCTGTTGCCACTAGGGATAAAACATTGATGCTATGTTCGAGGATGTAGTTATTGATTACATTACGCACCATACTTAATGCAATTGTCTGTTTTGTTTGCAACTTAATACTGGAAGGGGTTCGGATGATAACCTGAAGGTGGACTTTTTAGGCATAGATGCATGCTGGATAGCGGTCTATGTACTTTGTCGTAATGCCCAATTAAATCTCACAATACTCATCATATCATGTATGTGCATGGTCATGCCCTCTCTATTTGTCAATTGCCCGACCGTAATTTGTTCACCCAACATGCTATTTATCTTATGGGAGAGACACCTCTAGTGAACTCGTGGACCCCGGTCCATTCTTTTACATTGAATACAATCTACTGCAATACTTGTTCTACTATTTTCTCGCAAACAATCATCATCCACACTATACATCTAATCCTTTGTTACAGCAAGCTTAGTGAGATTGACAACCTCACTGTTTCGTTGGGGCAAAGTGCTTTGGTTGTGTTGTGCAGGTTCCACGTTGGCGCCGGAATCCCTGGTGTTGCGCCGCACTACATCTCGCCGCCATCAACCTTCAACGTGCTTCTTGGCTCCTCCTGGTTCGATAAACCTTGGTTTCTTTCTCGAGGGAAAACTTGCTACTCGTGCGCATCATACCTTCCTCTTGGGGTTCCCAACGGACGTGTGTTGTACACGCCATCAAGCATTTTTTCTGGCGCCGTTGCCGGGGAGATCAAGACACGCTGCAAGGGGAGTCTCCACAATCCAATCTCTTTACTTTGTTTTTGTCTTGCTTTATTTTATTTATTTTCTTGTTTGCTGCATTATATCAAAACACAAAAAATTAGTTGCTAGTTTTACTTTATTTACTGTCTTGCACTCTATATCAAAAACACAAAAAAATAGTTACTTGCATTTACTTTATCTAGTTTGCTTTATTTACTATTTCTAAATTGGCTACCCCTGAAAATACTAAGTTGTGTGACTTCACAACCACAAATAATAATGATTTCTTATGCACACCTATTGCTCCACCTGCTACTACAGCAGAATTCTTTGAAATTAAACCTGCTTTATCGAATCTTGTTATGCGAGAGCAATTTTCCGGTGTTAGTTCCGATGATGCTGCTGCCCATCTCAATAACTTTGTTGAATTGTGTGAAATGCAAAAGTATAAAGATGTAGATGGTGACATTATAAAATTAAAATTGTTTCCTTTCTCATTAAGAGGAAGAGCTAAAGATTGGGTGCTATCTCTGCCTAAGAATAGTATTGATTCATGGACTAAATGCAAAGATGATTTTATTGGTAGATATTATCCCCCTGCTAAAATTATATCTTTGAGGAGTAGCATAATGAATTTTAAACAATTGGATAATGAGCATGTTGCACAAGCTTGGGAAAGAATGAAATCTTTGGTTAAAAATTGCCCAACCCATGGACCGACTACTTGGATGATCATCCAAACCTTTTATGCAGGATCTGAACTTTTCTTCGCGGAACCTATTGGATTCAGCTGCTGGAGGTACCTTTATGTCCATCACTCTTGGTGAAGCAACAAAGCTCCTTGATAATATGATGATTAATTACTCTGAATGGCACACGGAAAAAGCTCCGCAAGGTAAGAAGGTAAATTCTGTCGAAGAAACCTCTTCCTTGAGTGATAAGATTGATGCTATTATGTCTATGCTTGTGAATGATAGGACTAATGTTGATCCTAATAATGTTCCTTTAGCTTCATTGGTTGCCCAAGAAGAACATGTTGATGTAAACTTCATTAAAAATAATAATTTCAACAACAATGCTTATCTGAACAATTCTAGTAATAACTATAGGCCATATCCTTATAATAATGGTAACGGTTATGCTAATTCTTATGGGAATTCTTACAACAATAATAGGAATACACCCCTGGACTTGAAGCTATGCTTAAAGAATTTATTAGTACACAAACTGCTTTTAACAAATCTGTTGAGGAAAAGCTCAATAAAATTGATATTCTCGCTTCTACGGTTGATAGTCTTGCCTCTGATGTTGATCTTTTGAAATCGAAAGTTATGCCTAATAAGGATATTGAAAATAAAATTGTTACTACTGCAAATGCCATCCAAGTTAGAATTAATGAGAATATAAGATTGATGGCCGAATTGCATGCTAGGTGGGAAAGAGAAGAAAATGAAAAACTTGCTAAAGAGAATAATGTAGCTAAAGTTTGGACTATTACCACCACTAGTAATATTAATGCTCCACATGTTGTTGTACCTCCCACTATCAATGGTAAAATAATTGGTGTTGGCAATGTTACTACTCCTAGTGCAAAGCGTGCAAAATTGCCTGAAACTGCTAAAACTGCTGAAATTGCCTGTGATAAAACTGCTGAAATTTTTTCCAACATTGGGGATGATGATCCCATTGCTTTAGATTATAATGGTTTGGATTTTGATGATTTCCACATCTCTGAAGTTATAAAGTTCTTACAAAAACTTGCTAAGAGTCCTAATGCTAGTGCTATAAATTTGGCTTTCACAAAACATATTACAAATGCTCTCATAAAAGCTAGAGAAGAGAAACTAGAACGTGAAGCTTCTATTCCTAGGAAGCTAGAGGATGGTTGGGAGCCCATCATTAAGATGAAGTTCAATGACTTTGATTGTAATGCTTTATTTGATCTTGGTGCAAGTATTTCTGTTATGCCTAAGAAAATCTATAATATGCTTGACTTGCCACCATTGAAAAAAAAATTATTTGGATGTTAATCTTGTTGATAATGCTATAAAGAAACCTTTTGGGAGAATTGATAATGTTCGCATTACCGTTAACAATAACCTTGTCCCCGTTGATTTTGTTGTCTTGGATATTGAATGCAATGCATCTTGTCCCATTATATTGGGAAGACCTTTTCTTCGAACTGTTGGAGCTATCATTGATATGAAGGAAGGTAATATTAAATATAAAGTTTCCTCTCAAGAAAGGTATGGAACACTTCCCTAGAAAGAGAATGAAGTTACCTTTTGATTCTATTATTAGAACAAGTTATGATGTTGATACTTCATCTCTTGATAATACTTGATACACACTTTCTGCGCATAGCTGAAAGGCGTTAAAGAAAAGCGCTTATGGAAGACAACCCAAGTTTTTACTATAGTACTTTTATTTTATATTTGAGTTTTGGAAGTAGTTTACTACTGTAGCAACCTCTCCTTATCTTAGTTTTGTGCATTGTTGTGCCAAGTAAAGTCGTTTATAGTAAGGTTCATACTAGATTTGGATTACTGCGCAGAAACAGATTTCTTTGTCGTCACGAATTTCGACTCTGCCTCTCGTAGGTAGCTCGGAAAAATATGCCAATTTACGTGCGTGATCCTCCGATATGTACGCAACTTTCATTAAATTTTGGCATTTTCATTTGAGCAAGTCTGGTGCCTCAATAAAATCCGTCTTTACGGACTGTTCTGTTTTGACAAATTCTGCCTTTTATTTCGCATTGCCTCTTTTGCTATGATGGATGAATTTCTTTGTTCCATTAATGTCCAGTAGCTTTGTGCAATGTCCGAAGTGTTAAGAATGATTATGTCACCTCTGAACATGTGAATTTTTATTATGCACTAACCCTCTAATGAGTTGTTTCGAGTTTGGTGTGGAGGAAGTTTTCAAGGATCAAGAGAGGGAGATGATACAATATGATCAAGGAGAGTGAAAGCTCTAAGCTTGGGGATGCCCCGGTGGTTCACCCCTGCATATTTTAAGAAGACTCAAGCGTCTAAGCTTGGGGATGCCCAAGGCATCCCCTTCTTCATCGACAACATTATCAGGTTCCTCCCCTGAAACTATATTTTTATTCCATCACATCTTATGTGCTTTGCTTGGAGCGTCATTTTGTTTTTGTTTTTTGTTTTTGTTTGAATAAAATGGATCCTAGCATTCATTGTGTGGGAGAGAGACACGCTCCGCTGTTGCATATGGACAAATATGTCCTTAGGCTTTACTCATAGTATTCATGGCGAAGGTTGAATCTTCTTCGTTAAATTGTTATATGGTTGGAATCGGGAAATGCTACATGTAGTAATTCTAAAATGTCTTGAATAATTTGATACTTGGCAATTGTTGTGCTCATGTTTAAGCTCTTGCATCATATACTTTGCACCTATTAATGAAGAAACACATAGAGCTTGCTAAAATTTGGTTTGCATATTTGGTCTCTCTAAAGTCTAGATAATTTCTAGTATTGAGTTTTGAACAACAAGGAAGACGGTGTAGAGTCTTATAATGTTTACAATGTGTCTTTTATGTGAGTTTTGCTGCACCGGTTCATCCTTGTGTTTGTTTCAAATAACCTTGCTAGCCTAAAACCTTGTATCGAGAGGGAATACTTCTCATGCATCCAAAATCCTTTAGCCAACCACTATGCCATTTGTGTCCATCATACCCACCTACTACATGGTATTTCTCCGCCATTCCAAAGTAAATTTGCTTGAGTGCTACCTTTAAAATTTCCATTCTTTACCTTTGCAATATATAGCTCATGGGACAAATAGCTTAAAAACTATCGTGGTATTGAATATGCACTTATGCACTTTATCTCTTATTAAGTTGCTTGTTGTGCGATAACCATATTCCTGGGGACGCCATCAACTACTCTTTGTTGAATATCATGTGAGTTGCTATGCATGTCCGTCTTGTCTGAAGTAAGGGAGATTTACCACTCATTTAATGGTTAGAGCATGCATATTGTTAGAGAAGAACATTGGGCCGCTAACTAAAGCCATGAATCATGGTGGAAGTTTCAGTTTTGGACATATATCCTCAATCTCATATGAGAACATTAATTGTTGCTACATGCTTATGCATTAAAGAGGAGTCCATTATCTGTTGTCTATGTTGTCCCGGTATGGATGTCTAAGTTGAGAATAATCAAAAGCGAAAAATCCAATGCGAACTTTCTCCTTAGACCTTTGTACAGGCGGCATAGAGGTACCCCTTTGTGACACTTGGTTAAAACATGTGTATTGCGATGATAATCCCGGTAATCCGAGCTAAGTAGGACAAGGTGCGGGCACTATTAGTATACTATGCATGAGGCTTGCAACTTGTAAGATATAATTTACATGATACATATGCTTTATTACTACCGTTGACAAAATTGTTTCTTGTTTTCAAAACCAAAGCTCTAGCACAAATATAGCAATCAATGCTTCCCTCTGCGAAGGGCCCTTTCTTTTTACTTTTATGTTGAGTCAGTTCACCTATTTCTCTCCACCTCAAGAAGCAAATACTTGTGTGAACTGTGCATTGATTCCTACATACCTGCATATTGCACTTGTTATATTACTTTACATTGACAATATCCATGAGATATACATGTTATAAGTTGAAAGCAACCGCTGGAACTTAATCTTCCTTTGTGTTGCTTCAATACCTTTACTTTGATTTATGGGATTTCTATTTTCGTGCCCTCGGGTCCTTAGTTGTACTCAGTTTTCCCCAGCTCCTTAGTTTTTCCTCAGTTTTCCCCAAGCCCTTGTCTGAACCCGCAGAAGGAGCTCAGACGGAAGGAATCCGTTAAGTTGATGTTGGTTGGTGCTGGCAAGTGGGGCCGTGATGACCCACAAGTATAGGGGGTGTATCGTAGTACTTTCGATAAATAAGAGTGTCGAACCCAACGAGGAGCAGAAGGTGTTGACAAGCAGTTTCGATGAAGGATTCACTGTAAATGCTCACAGACAAGTATTCAGGGGGTTTTGATGTAGCAGATGAATAAAGTACGAGTAAGTAAAATGCGAGGGAAATAATTGCAGCGAGTGGCCCAATCCTTTTTAGCACAAAGGACAAGCCGGTTTGTTTACTTATAATGACCAAACGTTCTCGAGGACACACGGGATTTTAGTCTAGTGCTTTCGCTACATACAGATTGATTAATCTTCATTGTTTTGATAAGTGTTGTGTGGGTGAACCTATGCTAATGTACCGCCCTTCCTAGGACTAATACATACTTGTGATTATACCCCTTGCAAGCATCCGCAACTACAAGAAAGTAATTAAGATAAATCTAACCACAGACCTTAAACTGCGAGATCCTGCGATCCCTCCCCGCATCGATATACCAACGGGGGTTTAGGTTTCGTCACTCCGGCAACCCCGCAATTGGCAAACGAGTACAAGATGCATTCCCCTAGGCCCATAAATGGTGAAGTGTCGTGTAGTCGACGTTCACACGACACCACTAGAAGAATAACACCACAACTTAAATATCATAACATTGAATATTACTCAACCATAGTTCACTACTAACATTTAGACTTCACCCATGTCCTCAAGAACTAAACGAACTACTCACGAGACATCATATGGAACATGATCAGAGGTGATATGATGATGAATAACAATCTGAACATAGACCTTGGTTCAATGGTTTCACTCAATAGCATAAACAACAAGTAGAAATCAGTACCGGGAGAGTTTCCCCTATCAAACAATCAAGATCAAACCCAAATTGCTACAGCGGTGACGATGTCCAGCGGTGGAGATGGCGGTGATGATGGTGGAGATGATGATGATTGTGATGGAGATGATGTCCAGCTCGATGGCGGTGACGATGGCGTCGATTTCCCCTCCGGGAGGGAATTTCCCCGGCGGATTCTCGCCCGCCGGAGAGCTCTTTTCTCTCTGGTGTTCTCCGTCCCGCGGAGGCGGCCGTAACCCTTCGTGAGGATTCCTCTCGTGGCTTAGATCTTCGGGACGAAGGGTTTCGCGAAGAAAAGGAGGCGAAAGAGGCCGAGGGGGCTCCACACCACATGGTGGCGCGGCCGTGCCATGGGCCGCGCCACCCTATGGTGTGGGCCCACCCCGGGTCCAGCTCGGCTCCCCCTTCCGGCTTCCTCCGTCATCCGGAAAAATAGGATTTTCTCGTAAAACTTCCTTCCACAGCTTGATCTTCCGAAATATTGCATCCCGACGGTGCTTTTTCCAGCAGAATCCCGGCTCCGGTGCTCGATCTCCAAATAATCATGAAACATGCAAAATAGATGAAATAACATAAGTATTGTGTCCCAATATGAAATATATCAATGAATAACGAGCAAATTATGATATAAAATAGTGATGCAAATTGGACGTATCGTGCCGCCGTTGGTGCCCCGCAGGTGGACACGTCTCCACTTATCCGCATCATCGTGGGACCCACAACTTGTCCACGTTAGCGCGCCGGACCCACAGCCTACCCGTGTGACCGTTGCAAAGTGGAAGCCCGAGCCAGCCCCGCGCCCGTGCCCGTGCCATTGCTTCCCCTTTCTTTCTCCGCGCCCCATTGTTCTTCTTCTCCGCCGCCGGCAGCCCTTCTCCGGCAGGAGGGTGATGTCTAGTTTCTCTTCGACCTCCCGTTCTTCATGGCCGCAGTATGGACCCGTGCCTTTGACAAGATGCCCTGACTGCCCACGCCAGGAGCCTCTGAAGCGGTCGATCTGTAAGACGGACGAGAACGGCAACCGTGGACGTGAGTTCGTTGCATGCGAGAGCTTGCCATATAGAGAGGGGGATAAGGTTAGATCTCGTTCCAATTTCTCTCGTTTTCTCTCGATTTTCTTGTTATTCCCTCGAATTTGGGATTTAGGGTTCACGTTGTTGTTTTCAGATCTTGAAGAAATGCAGGCATTTCGAGTGGATCGATGTGTACGTTCGCAGGCTTCGGTTGCGGGAATCAATTGGAGCTATTGGGAGCGCAATTTGGGAGGGGGGACTTGCTGTAGAGAATGCGGCGGAGAGAGGAGCCGTTCCGATTATGCCTAATGCTCCCAATGCAGAACTGGTGGAAGTGAAGGGAGAACTGAAGAAAATGAACAAGCAGTTAAGGCAACTGATCGAGTTGAAGAAGCAAGCTAACCTGATGGCTGGTTTTTTTTTGTTGTATAATTACGATCAGATTCTTATCATTGCTCACCAGGCGCTAGAAGTTGTTACAAGGGATACCTTACAAATCCATTATTCAGTTACATGTACTTGTAGTTGTTTTCAAAGTTAGTGTGTGCATTCACCGAAATTACCAACTATATTCCCTAAAAGAAAAGGAAAGCTAAAGATAGTTGATAATTGTTAGAGGGGTGACAAATAATGCATTCACCGAAATCCGCAAATATGTATGCCTCGTGTTTATACCAAAATTATACCACTTTTAGGCCGTTTCAAAATACCAATACCATATCCCAAACTATATTCCCTAAAAGAAAAGGACAGCTAAAGATAGTTGATAATTGTTAGAGGGGTGACAAATAATGCAATCGCCGAAATCCGCAAATATGTATGCCTCATGTTTATAACAAAATTATACCACTTTTAGGCCGTTTCAAAATGGGATCCCTTTCAAAATAGGGTCCCTTCAAAATACCAATACAATATCCCAAACGATATTCCCTAAAAGAAAAGGACAGCTAAAGATAGTTGATAATTGTTAGAGGGGTGACAAATAATGCAATCACCGAAATCCGCAAATATGTATGCCTCATGTTTATAACAAAATTATACCACTTTTAGGCCGTTTCAAAATACCAATACTATATCCCAAACTATATTCCCTAAAAGAAAAGGACAGCTAAAGATAGTTGATAGCAATCACCGAAATCCGCAAATATGTATGCCTCATGTTTATAACAAAATTATACCACTTTTAGGCCGTTTCAAAATACCAATACTATATCCCAAACTATATTCCCTAAAAGAAAAGGACAGCTAAAGATAGTTGATAATTGTTAGAGGGGTGACAAATAATGCAATCACCGAAATCCGCAAATATGTATGCCTCATGTTTATACCAATACTATATCCCAAACTATATTAAGTGGCAAACTCGTTATTGCACATAAATAGAGGGGTGGGCATTCTCCACCGACAGAGAGAGAGAGGGGTGGCCACGAAGAGAGAGAGAGAGAGAGAGGTTGCCACGAAGAGACGGATAGGGGTATACTGCCCGTTAGATCAGTGGATCAACGGTTCGTGGAGTCGATCCGTGTGACAACGGCTCAACCAATCAGGATAAGTTTGGGCTTCTCGAGCATTTGTGACAGTACTTGAGGGCAAAACTGAGTAGTACTAAGAATCCAAGGGCACATAAATAGTAAATAGACTAAGGGATTCAAACAAAAGAATTACAAAATGAAAAATGTGTGTTTTGTACAATATAATTCATATTGGGCTACATCAAATTATTTGCAATTCAAATATACATGAGTGTGACAATTATGGCATCATTTAGACAAACTATGTTTTGGGAAAGATGTTTTGCAAAGGGGTTTGGGTGGAAAACCAATCATCTTCATAGCTACACTAGTGATTCTGAGAAGTGGCAATTTGTGGTAAAACTTGATTTATATATGTTTGTTAAGGTTTACGTGGCATGTTGCGTAGGAAGACTCCATGAGTAGTTGCCACTATGTTTTTATTTTTTTGGATTTTTTTGCGCATGAAATGACTCAATTAGCTATGTTAATCTCATTTGTTGACTCTCTGTTGACCAGCTACTTGAGGGTAAAACTGAGTATATTGCACTTGCCGGTCTAAGTCCTCGAGGGGAAAACTGAGTACGGATAAAATTTCTGTATAAGGCCCGAGGTTATAACTGAGTACACCAAACGTCCCAGGGTTAGACTCGTGTAGCGGTGCACGCTGCAGCCGTGCATAGCGGACGCGTGTTGCGGTACACGCCACCTTCGTATTTATAGAGCCCCTCTTTCTCTCCCTCGACGCACGTTCTCACTGGCTCACTGCAACCGCCTCTCCTGTCCCATCATCTTCTCCACAACCGAAGAAAAAACCCCGAAGAAAACCGCCAGCGATGGAGAAGAATGAGATGCCCATTGTCGGCACATCAGCCGCCGCCCCGTCCAGGCCCCTGTCGCTGCTTCCAACGTAGCGGCCGGCGCATCGGCCGCCGCCCCCGTCCGGGCCCCCTGTCGCTGCTTCCAACGTAGCAGCCGGCGGATCGGCCGCCGCCCCCATCCAGTGCCCCCGTCCCCGCTTCCAACGTAGCAGCCGGCGGATCGGCCGCCGCCCCGTCCGAGCCCCCGTCGCTGCTTCCAACGTAGCAGCCGGCGCATCGGTCACCGCCACCGTCCGGTCCCCGTCGCTTGGGAACCGTACGAACCAAGTGCAATACGACGCGCCGGAGAACCCCTACGACACCGGCATCGTCGACAACGAGCCGGAGGTAACCCTTTGTTCCCTTGTTCTTATCTCATTTCAATCATTTTGTGTTAGATCTAGCGTTATTACGGTTCGTCTGTTCCTAGTTCAATCCTTTTGTGTTAGATCTTGCGTTATTACTCGTTCGTCTGTTCCTAGTTCGATCCTTTTGTGTTAGATCTTGCGTTATTAGTGTTTGTGATTTGCTTTTGTTTAAGATTTGTGCCGATGATGATGAATATTTGGGCATAAATTGATTCAGGGTTTGGTCAGTAAAAATTGGTGTGTACAAATTTGTTGTGCATGATCTTTGGTTTGCCGACTCAAATCCTGGATATAAGTGTGTCCAATGTAACCGAGGCTACCTCTTTTTTCGAGCCTATATTATCATGCATGATTTTTTGTTCACTCTCTGTTCCATCATCGTTGCAATTGACTCTGTTTTTTTCACGATCTTTGGTGCTACGTGACAGAGTGCGAGCAACGACGTCGACGAGCGACGACGAGTCCTTCCACACCAAGACTCGTCACGTCCTCGAGAGGCTGCAGTCCGGCCATTACGATGGCCCCTTTGCTCGAGGCATTTACAAGTGCCCCTTCGCAACGAGAAGCTCCGCGCCACCGACTTCAACTCCCTGGTGAACCATGCTGAATCCATTGGCGGATGTGGCGCTAGAGTTGGAAGGACCGTGAACGTGCATGCGTACATGGCCAAACACAAAGCACTTGGGATTCACCGCGCAACCTCCAAGCGAGTCACACGCGCTACCCGGAGGCGTTGAACGTGCCTACTCGCACTCTTCGTATGTGATCGCTCTATCCGTAGAGCAGCTTAAATTCATGTAAAATGTAGCTTATGTTGGATCTATCGGTACTACTTTTGGATCTGTCCTGAATATATCTATGCTATGTTGGTTGCCTGTATGCAGCTTATCCTATATTTTCTCTCTGGATTTGTGCCCTAGATTTCCTACCTGATTGGGTAAAAACGAAGGCATAAAGAAATGAATGGCGTTAAAAAACAGAAGGACAAGCTGCTCTAGATTTGCTACCAATTTGGGCTATCAAATATGAATGAGATCGAGCGAGAGAGAGGAAAAAGGTACATTGAAAACTGCTAATCTGGGCGAAAGAGACAGAAACCACTCGTGCTCCCGTCCCGGACCCACACGGCTCCACACGCTACGGCCCCACAAACATGGTCTCGTCCTGTCCCACGCAGTCCCTTCGTACCAGCCCCACACGACGCGGTCCCACACGACGCGACCCCACAAACGACACGACCCCACTCGTCAGCACGGAACGGTCAACTTAACGGACTCCTTCCGTCCGAGCTCCTTCTGCGGGTTCAGACAAGGGCTTGGGGAAAACTGAGGAAAAACTAAGGAGCTGGGGAAAACTGAGTACAACTAAGGACCCGAGGGCACGAAAATAGAAATCCCTTGATTTATTGCTTTATGAGTTAACTCTTATGCAAGACTTATTGATGCTTGTCTTGAAAGTACTATTCATGAAAAGTCTTTGCTTTATGATTCAGTTGTTTACTCATGTCATTACCATTGTTTTGATCGCTGCATTCTTTACATATGCTTACAATATTATGATCAAGGTTATGATGGCATGTCACTCCAGAAATTATCTTTCTTATCGTTTACCTGCTCGGGATGAGCAGGAACTAAGCTTGGGGATGCTGATACGTCTCCGACGTATCGATAATTTCTTATGTTCCATGCCACATTATTGATGATATCTACATGTTTTATGCATACTTTATGTCATATTTATGCATTTTCCAGCACCGACCTATTAACGAGATGCCGAAGAGCCAGCTTGATGTTTTCTGCTGTTTTTGGTTTCAGAAATCCTAGTAAGGAAATATTCTCGGAATTGGACGAAATCAACGCCCAGGGGCCTATTTTGCCACGAAGCTTCCAGAAGACTGAAGAGAAGACGAAGTGGGGCCACAGGACGCCGCCACACTAGGGCGGCGCAGCCAGCATAGGGCCCGCGCGGCCCTGCTGTGTGGGCCCCCCGTGACCCCTCCGAGGCTGCCCTTTCGCCTACTTAAAGCCTCCGTCGCGAAACCCCCAGTACCGAGAGCCACGATACGGAAAACCTTCCAGATACGCCGCCGCCGCCAATCCCATCTCGGGGGATTCAGGAGATCGCCTCCGGCACCCTGCCGGAGAGGGGAATCATCTCCTGGAGGACTCTTCACCGCCATGGTCGCCTCCGGAGTGATGAGTGAGTAGTTCACCCCCGGACTCGTGGGTCCATAGCAGTAGCTAGATGGTCGTCTTCTCCTCATGTGCTTCATTGTTGGATCTTGTGAGCTGCCTAACATGATCAAGATCATCTATCTGTAATTCTATATGTTGTGTTTGTCGGGATCCGATGGATAGAGAATACTATGTTATGTTGATTATCAATCTATTACCTATGTGTTGTTTATGATCTTGCATGCTCTCCGTTATTAGTAGAGGCTCTGGCCAAGTTTTTGCTCTTAACTCCAAGAGGGAGTATTTATGCTCGATAGTGGGTTCATGCCTCCATTAAATCCGGGACAAGTGACGAAAGTTCTAAGGTTGTGGATGTGCTGTTGCCACTAGGGATAAAACATTGATGCTATGTCCGAGGATGTAGTTATTGATTACATTACACACCATACTTAATGCAATTGTCTCGTTGTTTGCAACTTAATACCGGAAGGGGTTCGGATGATAACTCGAAGGTGGACTTTTTAGGCATAGATGCATGCTGGATAGCGGTCTATGTACTTTGTCGTAATGCCCAATTAAATCTCACAATACTCATCATATCATGTATGTGCATGGTCATGCCCTCTCTATTTGTCAATTGCCCGATCGTAATTTGTTCACCCAACATGCTATTTATCTTATGGGAGAGACACCTCTAGTGAACCGTGGACCCCGGTCCATTCTTTTACATTGAATACAATCTACTCGCAATACTTGTTCTACTGTTTTCTCGCAAACAATCATCATCCACACTATAAATCTAATCCTTTGTTACAGCAAGCCGTTGAGATTGACAACCTCACCGTTTCGTTGGGGCAAAGTACTTTGGTTGTGTTGTGCAGGTTCCACGTTGGCGCCGGAATCCCTGGTGTTGCGCCGCACTACATCTCGCCGCCATCAACCTTCAACGTGCTTCTTGGCTCCTCCTGGTTCGATAAACCTTGGTTTCTTTCTGAGGGAAAACTTGCTACTGTGCGCATCATACCTTCCTCTTGGGGTTCCCAACGGACGTGTGCTGTACACGCCATCAATGTGCTGTTGCCACTAGGGATAAAACATCAATGCTTTGTCTAAGTATATTTGTATTGTTTACATTACGCACAGTACTTAATGCAATTGTCTGTTGTTTGCTACTTAATACTGGAAGAGTGCGGATGCTAACCCGAAAGTGGACTTTTTAGGCATAGATGCATGCTGGATAGCGGTCTATGTTCTTTGTCGTAATGCCCTAAATAAATCTCATAGTAGTCATCATGGTATGTATGTGCATTGTTATGCCCTCTCTATTTGTCAATTGCCCAACTGTAATTTGTTCACCCAACATGTTATTTATCTTATTGGAGAGACACCACTAGTGAACTGTGGATCCCGGTTCATTCTTTTACATCTGAAATACAACCTACTGCAATCATTGTTCTCTGCTGTTCTCTGCAAACAAACATCATTCTCCACGCCATACGTTTAATACTTTCTTTACAGCAAGCCGGTGAGATTGACAACCTCACTGTTAAGTTGGGGCAAAGTATTTTGATTGTGTTGTGCAGGTTCCACGTTGGCGCCGGAATCCCTGGTGTTGCGTCACACTACACTCATTCACCAACAACCTTCACGTGGCCTTCATCTCCTACTGGTTCGGTAAACTTGATTTCTTATTGAGGGAAAACTTGCTGCTGTACGCATCACACCTTTCTCTTGGTGTTCCCAACGGACTTGTGCTTTACCGTCACAAGCAGTGCCGCTATTTGTCTTCTCGTAGTCGTAGTGGCCGCAGCCCAGCCAGCGTGGTCGAGACGTGCATGAACATGAAGTTGGTTCCTGTTGTGGTTGGATGTGTATGATTGAGAGCACGAGCTTGCATGCCATACAGGAAACACCAGCAAACGATGTGGTGATGTGCCTATTCTTTGGATGTAACGATCGAGATGTAAAACCATGACGTGGTTTGGTATATATATGTAAACCTACAGTAACGCACTTGCATTCCGCAATGTTTTTACACTCAAGAATCAAGATGTTTTGATATGGTGCAAATGTATAAAAAAAACCTTCCAAATAGTTTCGGGGAGTGGTGTTTTGGCTCCTAGGATCATATGATCCCTTTATTTAGAAATGCATTTTAGGTACACTTTGAAACGTCGAAAGTTTGAAATAAAAAAATTGCACGTACATCTTCACGTGCTACACGTCCACAAAGTTGTTTCATAAAAATTCGATTTGTCTTGTGGCGTGTGTAAAAACAAAAATTTTGGTGCTCAAAATAAGGCTTTTCACAACATAATTTTTCTCTTTTTATATAGACCATAAAACATATCGGTTTTTCTCGAAACTTGATAAACGCACATATATTGTGGAGATGTACATGTAGATTTTTTCAAAAAACTTCAACACTTTGAAATATATTTTCTTGGTAGAGGGAGCATATATGCACCCGGAAGCCGAATTGAATCTCGGTTTCCAAATAGGACTATTAAGATACTTATCACTAAAGTTCCATACATGTGGCCTTGAAACTTCAAAACGGATGCGTAGCTATACACTGATCATTTGAAATTGATGGTCTTATATATGAGCATAGTGAAAGAAAAAGATATGTATCTAGTCCCACTTGTATCCTTGCATGGCTAGTCTAAATCTCAATCAACGACTTAGGGCTGGAACGTTAGCTCCTGCTACTCTTCAAGCCAATTGTGTCCAACCAGTTGAATTCTGCATATGCGAAGTGATTGGTGGGTCCCGCAGGATCCATGTGTCCTACTTCCTCCAATCCCGTCAATCACGTTTCTACAGGCGGGCACAATATGCGGGAGGCGGGCGATCTCGTGCCCGTCCCACTTGAATCATTAGTTAAAATAAGGTACTGGATGCGGGTCGATGAGAAGTGTCCATCTCATTTAAAATTCATTTATCTTTGAGATCCACATAATCAAACCAGTCTCTACCTTTGTACATTCGAGAAGGATCAAACATGTAATTCAAAATTCATGGACCTTTGAATTTTTGACATAAATGATAAGTGTATATCTCATTTGGAAATTGCATTCTCTTGGGGTTTTCTCTATGAATGAAAATGTCCATCTCATCCTGAATTCATGTGCTTTGATTTTTTTCTGAACTAATGAAAATTGTACATCCTATTTAGAGTTCACAATCATTCAAAATAATCAAGGCAACAGACATCCTACTGTTGGGTGTCTCCAAATATGCTTAAAGCTCCCATATTGGGGTAACATAAGTAGAAAATATATGCAATGCCATCAAAGCATTTTGATAATATGTCGTGTCATTAATTGAACAAAGATAGAATTAAGGTAACTATCTATGTTACCATCATATCACACACTCCAAGTAAGAATGACTCTAAAAAATATAGTCTTTTATGTTACCACACCTATGATATGTGATGACCCAGCGTACCACTGCATGGTGTAGTACACAAGTCGTTGACATAACACAAGTGAAACACCGTTCCACTCATATTACATCTCTCAGAGTGGTACAACAGAAACATATGCGAGTCCAAGGTATGTCTATAGAAGTACACACGAGCTGTTTACATAAGATCAACACAACCTCCTACTTTACAGTGAGGTAAAACTTCAAATAAAGCTCCAGAAGAACGACTCATAGTCTATCTTATTGCTAACTCAAGTTCAAGAGCTACTTGTCTTGCTATAGAAATCTAGCTACTTAGGTGCTATGATTAGGGAAAAGTTCCCTTCTATTACTAGTCTAAGTTTCCACTCTAGCTGATGCAGAAGTTGACTCCATTGACTTCTTTGATTGGATTCTTCATCTTGTTGCAGTTGACTCATTTGTCTTCGAGTTTCACGGTAGTTTCTCCTTCGGTGCCTTGATCTAAGAAGGGGGTTCAAATGGGATAGAATGAGTACGAGCGTACTCAGCAAGTTCATAATAGGAAATAGGTGTATCATGCACTAGCTACAGCCATAGACGAGAAAGTCATAGGCCAATGCAAGTTTTCATAAACATTTCTTCAAAAGGTTTATTTTATTCTGAAAACTATGCCCGTCAGTCTTCACAGGTTGAACATAACTTCATGGAGTTCCTTTCCTGCCGCGTTCGCAGTTCCGTTCCCGGAACAGGGAGTGACAGTCACAATTCAGTATCCTCTGCAGAGGTGCGTTACTTTTCCCATAAGAGACCTTATCCTTGATACCTATCCAAGATGCATGCTCGTCCACACTTCCTTGGTGTGGGGCCAGGTGTAAGATCCAAGCCAATCACTGCCTTCTCCGCGACCCTGCAAACCCACCCTTTTGTCCACCCGTACACCCCGGTAGACTTCTCCCGATAATACGGCTTTACTCACGGTGCACTTTGGACAATCCATCATAGATCGTAGAGCCCGACATCACACACGGATGGGGATTTAAAAGGCTATCCCAACCTACGGCAGTGCCTCCAACACCCCGCGGCTCTACCAATCCGTTGGCGTGTGATACGTCCAATTTGCATCACTATTTTATATCATAATTTGCTGTTATTCATTGATATATTTCATATTGGGACACAATACTTATGTTATTTCATCTATTTTGCATGTTTCATGACTATTTGGAGATCGAGCACCGGAGCCAGGATTCTCACTGGAAAAAGCACCGTCGGGATGCAATATTTCGGAAGATCAACTGTGGAAGGAAGTTTTACCAAAAATCCTATTTTTCCAGATGACGAAGGAAGCCAGAAGGGGGAGCCAGTTGGACCCAAGGTGGGCCCACACCATAGGGTGGCGCGGCCCATGGCCTGGCCGCGCCACCATGTGGTGTGGGGCCCCCTTGATACGTCCAAAACGTATCTACTTTCCCGAACACTTTTGCTATTGTTTGGCCTCTAATTTGTGTATTTTGGATGCAACTAACACGGACTAACGCTGTTTTCAGCAGAACTGCTCTGGTGTCTCGTTTTTGTGCAGAAATCCAACTTTCGGGAAAAACCTCGGAATTTATGCAGTAAGGCCCTATTTTCCCAGGAAACTAACGGAGCCGAAGGGCAATTGAAGTGGAGGCCCGAGGGCCCCACACCACCGGGCGGCGCGGCCCGGGGGGCCCGCGCGGCCAGGTGGTGTGGCCCCCTCGGCCGGCCTCCGACGCCCCCTTCGGACTACTTATTCGCCTCGACCTAAAAACGTCCGGAGAGAAGTCGAAGTCGCCGTAAACCCTCCGAACGCCGCCACATCGCGAAACTCCGTCGCGGGAGCCGAAGTCTCCGTTCGGCACTCCGCCGGACGGGGAATTGGAGGAGATCATCACCGCCATCACCGCCAACGCCTCTACATCAACCAGCCATGTTTCCCCCATCCATGTGTGAGTAATTCCCCCGCTGTAGGTGAAGGGGATGGTAGGGATTGGATGAGATTGGTCATGTAATAGCATAAGATTGTTAGGGCATAGTGCCTAGTGTCCGTAGATGGTACTTTTATGATATTGTTGCAACTTGTTATGCTTAATGCTTGTCACTAGGGCCCGAGTGCCATGATCTCGGATCTGAACATGTTATTGTTTCATCATGATATTCATTGTTTATGGTCTTACCTATAAGTTGTATACACATGTCGCCGTCCGGAACCAATGGCCCCGAAGTGACAAATCGGGACAACCGGAGGGAATGGTAGTGATGTGAGGATCACATGTGTTCACGGAGTGTTAATGCTTTGCTCCGGTACTCTATTAAAAGGAGTACCTTAATATCCAAGTAGTTTCCTTGAGGCCCGGCTGCCACCGGCTGGTAGGACAGAAGATGTTGTGCAAGTTTCTCATTGCGAGCACGTACGACTATAATTGGAACACATGCCTATTGATTGATTAGTACTTGGACACCGTTTTATTATTATCCGCAAATGCCCCGCTATGATTGTTACATGAGTTTCTCTCATCCATGCAACGCCCGTCATCCGTCCCCGTGCCTACGGTATTTTAATCCTGCTCGTTTACTAAAATCACTACTCGCTGTCTTTGTTACTCTGCTGCTGTTATTTCACTACCGCTATCGCTATAAAACTGTTACTATCGATAAACTCTTGCGAGCAAGTCCGTTTCCAGGTGCAACTGAATTGACAACTCCGTTGTTAAGGCTTCCAAGTATTCTTTGTCTCCCCTTGTGTCGAATCAATAAATTGGGTAATACTTCCCTCGAAGACCGTTGCGATCCCCTATACTTGTGGGTCATCAAGACTATTTTCTCGGCGCCGTTGCCGGGGAGCATAGCTTTATTTGGAAGTTCACTTGGATTGATATTGTTCGCTGCAAATTCTCCATCATGGGTAAACCTCGCGATACTAAGATCGCCATATTACCATCCACTACAAGAAAAGGTACAATTCGAGTACCTCCGCTACACTTGATTCACCATCTCGTGATTGATAAACTTGTTTCACCGCCACATGCTTCGCATGCGGGTACATCTCGCTGAATCTGAACACTCTCATAATATTGATAATGTTTCTGCCGTGCTTGATGATAGTGGTTCATTGGGAACTTTTCTAGATGCTTCCATTGCTAGGTCTAGACAAATTGAAAATGCTGAAATTCTCGATGTTACTACACCCGTTAATTCACCTGAACTTGAATACTCTAGTGATGATCTTGATGAAGATTATGTGGAACTTGATGATGATTTTATTGAAAAATGCCATGCTACTACCGATGCAAGAAAAATTAAAAAGTTGCTTGCGAACACACCGTTAGATATAAACTGTCTCCCGATCCTAAATTTGCCACATCTCCTATAAACATTAGGGATAAAGATTATGATTTTTCTCTTGATCTATCTCATATAGCTATTGTTGAGAAAACACCTTTTTGTGGTACCGAAAAAGAAAGTGCTGTTGAACACATGACTGAGTTATCTACTTTGAGTAGCTTGTTTTCTGATGATGTTAAGAAGCGTACCTACTTTGTTGCTAAAATCTTTCCATTCTCATTAAAGGATGACGCTAAAGTTTGGTATAATAGTTTGCCACCTAGTTCTATTAAAAGTCCAAAAGAATTGCTTGCTGTTTTCTTTCGGAAATACTTTCCTCGCTAGTGCTCAACATGCTCGCTTTGCGAAGAGTTTATAATTTTGATCGAGGAGATGAAGAGAAATTGCCTGAGGCTTGGGCGAGATTTTGCTCTCTTATTAGAGCTTTGCCTGACCATGATTTAGAAAAGCATGAATTACTTGATATATTTTATAGTGGACTAACCATTGATTCTAGGGCATACCTGGATAGTTGTGCCTGGTTGTGTTTTCGTGAAAAGAACTCCGACGACGCTCGAAGAATTATTGGCTAAAATAGGCCGGAATTATGATGATTGGAATACGCCCGAACCAACTCCAACGCCAATAGTGAAGAAGAGGGGTTTAATTAAATTGAATGATGAAGATATGAGGGAAGCCAAGAAGTCTCTCAAGGAGAAAGGTATTAAATCTGAAGATGTGAAGAATCTACCTCCAATAGAAGATATATGTGAGATAATTCCCCCTTCATCCATGATTGAGGTAAATTCCCTTCAACGCTTTACTAGGGAAGATATTCCATATTCAAAACCTCCTGCGCAATGCTTAGATGAGTTTGATAATTATATTGTTAAGCAAGAAAATTTTAATATGAGAGTAGAGAATCATCTAATGGAAAATTCTCAAGCTATTAGTCAATTGCATGATATTATGGAGAGAACCTCCAATGATGTTAAGATGCTTGTTAAACATTTTCAAATGATTCAAACTCAAATTGATCAACTCACTAAAGTGCAAAATGACTTGTTAGGGAATAAATCTAAAGAGAAACATGCTTATGAAGTAACAACTAGAGGTGGTGTCTCTACCCAGGATCCTCTATATCCTGAAGGGCATCCCAAAAGAATTGAACAAGATTCTCAACGCATTGAACCTAGTGCTCATTCTAAGAAGAAAAAGAAGAAGAAACATAAAAATGTTGTAGAATCCTCTCGAACCCGTTAATGATCCTAATAGTATTTCTATTTCGATGCTGAAACCGAAAGTGGTAATGAACATGATAATGATAAAGATAATGATAAGATTGATACTCCCGATAAAGAAGAGGTGGAAGAAGAACCCGAAAAGCATGCTAAAAATAAAAAGTATACTAAAGAAGATTTTATTACCGAGAAACATGGTAATGAAAGAGAACCTTGGGTGCAAAAGCCAATGCCTTTTCCTGCTAAGAAACTGAAATCAAAGGAAGAGGAACACTATAATAAATTTTGTGATTGGATGAAACCTTTATTCTTGCAAATCCCTTTAACGGATGCTATTAAATTGCCACCTTATTCAAAGTATATGAAAGATATTGTTACTAACAAAAGGAAAATCCCCAATGAGGAAATTTCCACTATGCTTGCTAATTACTCTTTCAATGGCAAAATTCCAAAGAAGTTGGGCGACCTGGTATACCTACTATTCCTTGTTCTATCAAGAATAATTATGTTAAAACCGCTCTATGTGACTTGGGAGCCGGTGTTAGTGTTATGCCTTTTTCTCTTTATAAGAGGCTTTACTTAGATAAGTTGATACCTACCGATATATCTTTGCAAATGGCTGATAAATCTACAGCTATTCCCGTTGGTATATGTGAGAATGTTCCTGTTCAAGTTACTACTAACCGCTTGATATTAACTGATTTTGTTGTGTTGGAAATGCCTGAAGATGATAATATGTCTATTATTCTTGGGAGACCTTTTCTTAACACCGCAGGGCTGTTATTGATTGCAACAAAGGAAAGGTTACTTTCAATGTTGATGATAAGGAACACACCGTCTATTTCCCCAAGAGGATTGAAAAAGCGTGCGGAGTTAATACTATCTCTCATGTGAGAACTATCAAAGTGGGAACCATCGATTGTCCTATATATGAGCCTAAAGAAGAATATCAAACTCTTGTGATTGGATCCATATCAATACAATTCAAGGTAACATGATTGATTTGAGGTTTATTTCTTCATATGCTATGTAAAATTTATTTGGTGGCAAGACTTGATCAACCTTGTTAACAAATACCTTTTATATGCATAGAGGAGGTAAACAACATCTCTTTCTTTCTCCACTTGCTTTAGTTGCTGTAGCACTTTTAATTTGCAAAGTTTCTTAATTGATTTGAGATTTCTAAAATTTTCCTGGCCAATAATAATAAACTTAATACCCAGAAAATGTGCATTTTTCAAAGTTTTCAAAAATTCGCGAAAATTATACCGTTGGTCCTATTTTTCGACGAGGCACTCGGGAGCACCAGGGGATGACCTGTGGGGCACCAGAGGGCGCCAAACCACAGGCCGGCGCGGCCTGCAAGGTGGCCGCGCCACCATGTGGTGTGGGCTCCCCTCTGCCCCACTTCGTCATCTCTTTCGCCCGTAACACTCTCTCTCCCGAAAAACTCGTACCAAGTTCATCTCTCTCGCGTTTTTGCTCCGGAGCTCCAGCATTTCTCGATCTCTTTGCTCAGCCCGATTTCGTCTCGAAATTTGGCACATTTGCTCTTCGGTATGTGACTCCTCCACCCATCCAAGTAGAATTTCGTTTGGTTGATTATATCTTGAATATTTTGCTGCTGTAGGTAACATGTTTGGTGAGCTTGCATGCTTGTTCTAATTGGTAGAAATTAGTTTTGATGCATGATTAGTACTCTAGCAAGTTTTTATGGTAGTTTCCCTAAATTTTATGTCACCAAATCAAATTTTTTATGTTGGTTGTTGAAATTTCAGAAAATGGAATGGAATAGATATCACTTGAACCAGCAAGAGTTGGAAGTCCAACAAGTTATGGTAGTCAATCGTGAAGAGGGAGTATACCCTCTTACTACCCGTGCGCGGATTTCATGAGAAGCGCGGGGATATTTGAAGATGTTCAAACTCTAATTTCTCGTGCAGGGCTGAGTAACTTTGTTGAAGGAGAGCCAAGACAATATGTAAAATTAACTATGGCTTTTGTGCAGGACTTCAAGTTTAATTGGTCGCGATCTAACCCCACGGTCCAGTATAAAATTTACAATAAAACTGTCAACTTGCCATTTAGTGCTTTTTGTGCAAGCAATTAGAATACCGCAATGGGGGTCGTGCGAGAAGATAAGGGGATCGCCGCAAGAACTCTCGGATCTTTACAAGATGATTTGCGATGGAAGGAGTTTCTCAGGTGAAAGTGGTAAAATCACTAGTATTCAACTCCCGGCTATCCGCTACTTTGCTTATTTTATTACCAAATGCGTTCTCGCTAAAAGGATTGGTGGTAAACTTTCTATCCCGGATTTGGCTTTTCTAGCTGCAAGCACTGCAAAATAGTAGGTCTTATAATTTGGGGGCATTAATAGCTTATAGACTTGCTACTAACCGTGAGAAAGGTGGAATGTGTGGAGGCCTCATCGCTTCCCGTTTACTAGCTTTTCATAATGTAGAACCTCATCATTTTGATATTCCGTTCCCCATAGAAAGACTTGACATAGCCTCTATGATTAAACATGAATTTGTTTCAGATTCCTCCAACTTGGGTAACCTGTATTACAAGATGATATTTTATAAGAAAGTTTGGAGAATAACTAAGAAAACTGAGAAACTAGTAAGATTGCTCGCACTCGTTTTGTCTAACCTTGATTCCAGGGGAGATTGGTCGGTCACGGAAGGTGCACTAGATGCACATATAGAGAGAGGAGGCCAACATGCAAGAGACGACATAGAGGTCGAGGAGCACCTCGACTCATCATCCGATGCAGCAAGTTCCTCGCGCCAACATGATGGATATGCGGAGCCTCCACGCTTTTCTTCCGCGCAGAGCTTTATTATGACTATTCCACATATGATCCATGCGGCATGTAATCCGGACCCTCGATGGGGTTGAA
>NC_061510.1:59070679-59154604 GCF_022539505.1 Lolium rigidum | reverse complement strand
GTCTAATTCTCTGTAGGTAACTCGAGAAAATAAAGCCAATTTACGTGAGTGATCCTCAGATATGTACGCAACTTTCATTCAATTTGGGCATTTTCATTTGAGCAAGTACTGGTGCCTCAATTAAATCCATCTTTACGGATCATTCTGTTTTGACAGATTCTGCCTTTTATTTCGCATTGCCTCTTTTGCTATGTTGGATGAATTTCTTTGATCCATTAATGTCCAGTAGCTTTATGCAATGTCCAGAAGTCTTAAGAATGATTGTGTCACTTCTGAACATGTTAATTTTTATTGTGCACTAACCCTCTAATGAGTTGTTTCGAGTTTGGTGTGGAGGAAGTTTTCAAGGATCAAGAGAGGAGTATGATACAATATGATCAAGGAGAGTGAAAGCTCTAAGCTTGGGGATGCCCTGGTGGTTCACCCCTGCATATTATAAGAAGACTCAAGCATCTAAGCTTGGGGATGCCTTGGGCATCCCCTTCTTCATCGACAACATTATCAGGTTCCTCCCCTGAAACTATATTTTTATTCTGTCACATGTTATGCACTTTGCTTGGAGCGTCGGTTTGTTTTTGTTTTTTGTTTTGTTTGAATAAAATGGATCCTAGCATTCACCTTGTGGGAGAGAGACACGCTCCGCTGTAGCATATGGACAAGTATGTCCTTAGGCTCTACTCATAGTATTCATGGCGAAGTTTCTTCTTCGTTAAATTGTTATATGGTTGGAATTGGAAAATGCTACATGTAGTAACTCTAAAATGTCTTGGATAATTTGATACTTGGCAATTGTTGTGCTCATGTTTAAGCTCTTGCATCATATACTTTGCACCCATTAATGAAGAAACACTTAGAGCTTGCTAATTTGGTTTGCATATTTGGTTTCTCTAGAGTCTAGATAATATCTAGTATTGAGTTTTGAACAACAAGGAAGACGGTGTAGAGTCTTATAATTTTTACAATATGTCTTTTATGTGAGTTTTGCTGCACCGTTCATCCTTGTGTTTGTTTCAAATAACCTTGCTAGCCTAAACCTTGTATCGAGAGGGAATACTTCTCATGCATCCAAAATCCTTGAGCCAACCACTATGCCATTTGTATCCACCATACCTACCTACTACATGGTATTTATCCGCCATTCCAAAGTAAATTGCTTGAGTGCTACCTTTAAAATTCCATCATTCACCTTTACAATATATAGCTCATGGGACAAATAGTTTAAAAACTATTGTGGTATTGAATATGTACTTATGCACTTTATCTCTTATTAAGTTGCTTGTTGTGCGATAACCATGTTTACGGGGACGCCATCAACTATTCTTTGTTGAATATCATGTGAGTTGCTATGCATGTCCGTCTTGTATGAAGTAAGAGAGATCTACCACCTTAATGGTTGGAGCATACATATTGTTAGAGAAGAACATTGGGCCGCTAACTAAAGCCATGATTCATGGTGGAAGTTTCGAGTTTTGGACATATATCCTCAATCTCATATGAGAATAATAATTGTTGCCACATGCTTATGCATTAAAGAGGAGTCCATTATCTGTTGTCCATGTTGTCCCGGTATGGATGTCTAAGTTGAGAATAATCAAAAGCGAGAAATCCAAAATGCGAGCTTTCTCCTTAGACCTTTGTACAAGCGGCATGGAGGTACCCCATTGTGACACTTGGTTAAAACATGTGTATTGCAATGATCCGGTAGTCCAAGCTAATTAGGACAAGGTGCGGGCACTATTAGTATACTATGCACGAGGCTTGCGACTTGTAAGATATAATTTACATAACTCATATGCTTTATTACTACCGTTGACAAAATTGTTTCATGTTTTCAAAATAAAAGCTCTAGCACAAATATAGCAATCGATGCTTTCCTCTTTGAAGGACCATTCTCTTTACTTTTATGTTGAGTCGGTTCACCTATCTCTCTCCACCTCAAGAAGCAAACACTTGTGTGAGCTGTGCATTGATTCCTACATACTTGCATATTGCACTTGTTATATTACTCTATGTTGACAATTATCCATGAGATATACATGTTATAAGTTGAAAGCAACCGCTGAAACTTAATCTTCCTTTGTGTTGCTTCAATACCTTTACTTTGATTTATTGCTTTATGAGTTAACTCTTATGCAAGACTTATTAATGCTTGTCTTGAAGTACTATTCATGAAAAGTCTTTGCTTTATGATTCACTTGTTTACTCATGTCATTACCATTGTTTTGATCGCTGCATTCATTACATATGTTTACAAATAGTATGATCAAGGTTATGATGGCATGTCACTTCAGAAATTATCTTTGTTATCGTTTTACACTGCTCGGGACGAGCGAGAACTAAGCTTAGGGATGCTGATACGTCTCAGACGTATCGATAATTTCTTATGTTCCATGCCACATTATTGATGATATCTACATGTTTTATGCACACTTTATGTCATATTCGTGCATTTTACGGAACTAACCTATTAACAAGATGCCGAAAGAGCCGATTCTTGTTTTCTGCTGTTTTTGGTTTCGAAATCCTAGTAACTAAATATTCTCGGAATTGGACGAAATCAACGCCCGGGGTCCTATTTTGCCACGAAGCTTCCGGAAGACCGAAGAGGAGTCGAAGTGGGGTCACGAGCGCCGCCACCATAGGGCGGCGCGGCCCGGGCCCTGGCCGCGCCGACCTGTGGTGTGGGGCCCTCGTGTGGCCCCCACGTTGCCCTTCCGCCTGCTTAAAGCCTCCGTCGCGAAAACCCCGGTCACGAGAACCACGATACGGAAAACCTTCCGGAGACGCCGCCGCCGCCAATCCCATCTCGGGGGATTACGGAGATCTCCTCCGGCACCCTGCCGGAGAGGGGATTCATCTCCTGGGAGGACTCTTCACCGCCATGGTCGCCTCCGGAGTGATGAGTGAGTAGTTCACCCCTGGACTATGGGTCCATAGCGGTAGCTAGATGGTTGTCTTCTCCTCATTGTGCTTCATTGTTGGATCTTGTGAGCTGCCTAACATGATCAAGATCATCTATACAGTAATGCTATATGTTGTGTTTGTCGGGATCCGATGGATAGAGAATACCATGTTATGTTAATTATCAAGTTATTACCTATGTGTTGTTTATGATCTTGCATGCTCTCCGTTATTAGTAGAGGCTGCGGCCAAGTTTTTGCTCTTAACTCCAAGAGGGAGTATTTATGCTCGATAGTGGGTTCATGCCTCCATTGATATGCGGGACGGTGACGGAAAGTTCTAAGGTTGTGGATTGATGTTGCCACTAGGGATAAAACATTGATGCTATGTCTAAGGATGTAGTTGTTGATTACATTACGCACCATACTTAATGCAATTGTACGTTGCTTTGCAACTTAATGTCTGGAAGGGGTTCGGATGATAACCTGAAGGTGGACTTTTTAGGCATAGATGCGGTTGGATGGCGGTCTATGTACTTTGTCGTAATGCCCAATTAAATCTCCTTGTACTTATCATGACATGTATGTGCATTGTTATGCCCTCTCTATTTGTCAATTGCTCGACTGTAATTTGTTCACCCAACATGCTTTTATCTTATGGGAGAGACACCTCTAGTGAGCTGTGGACCCCGGTCCATTCTTTTATCTTGAAATACAAATCTGTTTGCAATACTTGTTTTCTTGTTTTCTTGCAAACAATCATCTTCTACACAATACGGTTAATCCTTTGTTACGGCAAGCCGGTGAGATTGACAACCTCACTTTGTTTCGTTGGGGCAAAGTACTTTGGTTGTGTTGTGCGGGTTCCACGTTGGCGCCGGAATCTCCGGTGTTGCGCCGCACTACATCCCGCCGCCATCAACCTTCAACGTGCTTCTTGGCTCCTCCTGGTTCGATAAACCTTGGTTTCTTTCTGAGGGAAAACTTGCTGCTGTGCGCATCATACCTTCCTCTTGGGGTTCCCAACGAACGTGTGAGTTACACGCCATCAACGGGGCAGTGACACAATAGGGGGGCGCGGCCCAGGCCCTGGCCGCGCCACCCTGTCATCTGGTGGCCCTGTGGGCCCCCTCTGGTGGCTCTCGGGTGTTCTGGAAGCTTCGTGGAATTCTAAGATGCTGGGCGTTGATTTTGTCCGATTCCGAGAATATTTCCTTACTAGGATTTCTGAAACCAAAGCAACTGGCCCTTCGGCATCTCGTCAATAGGTTAGTTCTGGAAAACGCATAATAATGACATATAATGTGTATAAAACATGTGAGTATCATCATAAAAGTAGCATGGAACATAAGAAATTATAGATACGTTTGGACGTATCAAGCATCCCCAAGCTTAGTTCCTACTCGCCCTCGAGTAGGTAAACGATAACAAGGATAATTTCTGAAGTGACATGCTATCATAATCTTGATCAATACTATTGTAAAGCATATGAGATGAATGCATCGATTCAAAGCAATGGTAAAGATAATGAGTAAACAAATGAATCATATAGCAAAGACTTTTCATGAATAGTACTTTCAAGACAAGCATCAATAAGACTTGCATAAGAGTTACTCATAAAGCAATAGATTCTTAGTAAAAAAGCTTTGAAGCAACACAAAGGAAGATATAAGTTTCAGCAATTGCTTTCAACTTCAACATATTTATCTCATGGATAATTGTCAACACAAAGTAATATAACAAGTGCAATAAGTAAACATGTAAGAATCAATGCACACAGTTGATACAAGTGTTTGCTTCGGGATAGAAAGAATATGCAAAGCTGACTCAACAATAAAGTAAAAGATAGGCCCTTCGCAGAGGAAGCATTGATTACTATATTTGTGCTAGAGCTTTTCATTTTGAAAACAAGAAACAATTTTGTCAACGGTAGTAACAAAGCATATGTGTTATGTATAAGACATCTTATAAGTTGCAAGCCTCATGCATAGTATACCAATAGTGCTCGCACCTTGTCCTAATTAGCTTAGATTAACATGGATTATCATTGCATAGCATATGTTTCAACCAAGTGTCACAAAGGGGTACCTCTATGCCGCTTTGTACAAAGGTCTAAGGAGAATGTTCGCATTGGATTTCTCGCTTTTGATTATTCTCAACTTAGACATCCATACCGGGACAACATATACAACAGATAATGGACTCCTCTTTAATGCATAAGCATTCAACAACAGATAAAATTCTCATAAGAGATTGAGGATTAATTGTCCAAACTGAAACTTCCAGCATGAATCATGGCTTTAGTTAGCGGCCCAATGTTCTTCTCTAATAATATGCGTACTCAAACCTTTTGATCATGAAAATCGCCCTTACTTCAGACAAGACGAACATGCATAGCAACTCACATGATATTCAACAAAGGTAAAATTTGATGGCGTCCCCAGAAACATGGTTACCGCTCAACATAGCTACATAATCTTCACCACATTAGTTTTTATGGCTATTTTCCCATGAGCTATATATTGTAAAGACAAAGAATAGAATTTTTAAAGTTAGCACTCAAGTAATTTACTTTGGAATGGCAGAGAAATACCATGTGGTAGGTAGGTATGGTGGACACAACTGGCATGGTTATTGGCTCAAGGATTTGGATGCACGAGAAGAATTCCTCTCAATACAAGGCTTAGGCTAGCAAGGTTGTTTGAAGCAAACTCAAGTATAAAAGGTGCAGAAAAGCTCACATATGAACATATTGTAAGTGACGAGGGATCACCTCGGCAATGCCTACGTATTGTAGACTTGGGTTTCGGGAGAGAGCGACGATGGAGATTCCGGGAGCGAGATTAGGCACAGGACGTACCCAGCTTCGGGTCCCCTCGGTGGAGGATCCCTACGTGCTGCTAGCAATCTACTATATGATCATATGTTTACAGGGTGCCGCCGTAGCGGAGCTATGTTGTCTATATTTTGTCCCCCCTTATTTCGGGTGCCCTGGCTAGCTTTATATATGCAACCAGCCTAGGGTTTTACAAGAGTCCTAGTCGACTACTTCTTCGGGTTGCCTTGTTGGAGCTTCTCCATATTTGGTCTTCTCCATATTGGGCCGAGCCAGGTATACTAATAATGGGTATCCGAAGGGTATGCCCATGTCAGTAGCCCCCGAGTTTCTAGGGAAGTCGAAGACTTGCGTAGAAACTCCAAGCATAACCATCTCCGAAGCTGAAGAAAATATAAGACGATGTCCATGTCGCAGATCATGTGTAGCGTAGATGATGTCGATGATTCTTAAAATTATTTTTCTATCGGGTGCGCGACAGCGCTCCCGATGGGAGTAGCCCCCGAGTCTATGGGTAAGTGCTTGCACTTAGGCATAGACTCAAGTTGTACTACTCGATGAAGAACTTAACTATATTTCTGGAGGACTTGATGAAATCCATGGGCTCCCGATGGGAGTAGGCTCCACTCGAGTCGTAGAATCGAGTTGAGTCTACAAACCTTGATTGTCATAGATGATGTCGAAGTTATTTTTCTATCGGGTGCGCGGCCAGCGCTCCCGATGGGAATAGCCCCCGAGGCTACAGCCAAGTGTTTGCACTTGGGTGTAGGCTCAACTTGCTTTTAATCGATACCACAATTTTTCATCTTTCTTGTATCTTATCGGGAGGGTGAACAATACTCTCGATAAGAGTAGCCCCCGAGCCTATGGGCAGGTGCTTGCACCTAGGCATAGGCTCGAGTTGTACTACTCGATAAAGAACTTGGCGCAGCCCCTCTTTTTATCGACTCCGGGCCATTGCTATTTTTATTTGACATCCATATCTATATTGTACAGGGATAATGGTAATTGGGGCTAGTTCATCTGACGGATCAGGTACTAGTTAACTGCTCTAGTGGCAATCCGCAAAAACCTACTTCAAGATCACGTCCCTGGACATGATCTCGGGATACTGGTGCTAGCTCGACAGGTGCCACTTAAGGTCTTACCATCTGTCGAGCCCCAGTCATGTTTTATCGGGTCCACAGCGCGTCCGCTCGGGATATTTCTTCACATCCGTTGATGTGGAAAAAAGTAGCGAGAGCGCAGTCTTTGGCGATGCCACGCCACACGAGACGGACCCGGGGTCTTACCTTCGCAGAGTTTTGCGGCATTCAGAGATTACTCGCGACTTTGGCGCTCTGAGAATATTTTGTCAAGTGCCTTGTTCGGCTGATGCAATGACCCATTTTGCAGGTTCTTCTATTTTTCTCTCGGGCTTGATAAGACAGCCGAATATATTGGTTCTTCTATATTGTCGGGTACATCACCGATGCTCTTTCTTGGAACAATATGACGAGTCAATGAACCCGAAGATTTGTCCACCTTTTTTTTTGGGTTCCTCCTTGATGAAAATTTTGTCGAGTTCCTCCTTCAGGAAAATTTCTTCGGTTCCTCTTTGAGGACAATTCTTCGGATCGTCCCTGAGGAAAATTCTTCGGGACCTCCTTGAAGATATATTTTCGGGATCTCCTTGAGGACAATTTTTCGGGACCTCCTTGAAGATAATTCTTCGGGACCTCCTTGAGGACAATTTTTCGGGACCTCCTTGAGGACAATTTTTTCGGGACCTCCTTGAAGATAATTCTTCGGGACCTCCTTGAAGATAATTCTTCGGGACCTCCTTGAGGACAATTTTTCGGGACCTCCTTGAGGACAATTTTTCGGGACCTCCTTGAAGATAATTCTTCGGGACCTCCTTGAGGACAATTTTTCGGGACCTCCTTGAGGACAATTTTTTCGGGACCTCCTTGAAGATAATTCTCCGGGACCTCCTTGAGGACAATTTTTCGAGACCTTTTTGAAGATAATTCTTCGGGTTCTCTTTTGAAGAAAATTTCGTCGGGTGCTATTTTGATTTCGTCGGGTTCCTCCCTGAAGAAGATTTCGTCGGGTGCTCTTTTGATTTCGTCGGGTTCCTTCCTGAAGAAGATTTCGTCGGGTGCACTTTTGATTTCGTCGGGTTCCTCCCTGAAGAAGATTTTGTCGGGTGCGCGGTCAGCTCTCCCGATGGGAGTAGCCCCCGAGGCTATGGTCGGGTGCGCGCATCCGGACATAAGCTCAAGAACTTGTATACTTTGAAATTTGCTTTCTCCTGCACAAATAAACAAACTTTTTCTATCTTTTCCTTGACTCTTTTTTTTCGCATGCGGTGTCAGATGCTCAAATTCAATTATATGTAAAGTGAATATATGTCGCGCAGCCCCCGAGTGTCGGGTGCGGCGAAATTAAACGATAATCAACCTTGTGCAAAATAAAAGAACACTTAGCTTTGTGTACACGACGAAGTCGATGCATGATGAAGTCTTCGAGTTAAGAAATCTAGCCAAAGTAGAAACCACCAAATAGCAAGAGTGGATGCCGCGAAATTATTGATGAAGAAATAGCCGAGCCCCCGAGCGCTGCTGGGGTGATATCATGATTGTTGCTTAGACGCTGTTTCACAGTTGTTACTCGGGACGAAGTCGTTGTCGAGCCCCCGAGTATTATCCATGTCGCCGAAAGAAGGCCATTAAGCATAAAATACTGAAGATGAAGTCCGAGATGAAGTACTTGAGATGAATCCTCGTTGAAGATACGCCATTAACCATGAAGCATATATTGAAGATGAATCCGCTGATATCATAAAGGATGAATCCATTGACCCGAAGAAAGTAAATCCAGTCATAACCGTAGAAGATGAATCCAAGATGACCATATAAGATGAATCCATTGACCCGAAGAAAATAGTTCCAATAATAACCATAGAAGATGAATCCAAGATGACCATATAAGATGAACCCATTGACCCGAAGAAAATAAACCCAGTAATATTCATAAATCCACTGACCCGGAACTGCGTCGGGTATTATTGTATTAGAGAAAACCAATTATAGCCTTATAAGATGAATCCGACGAAGACAAAATCCAATAAGCCGAAGAAGATGAATCCACTGAGCCGAAGAAGATAATTTCACTAAGCCGGGGAAGATATATCCAGAGCCGGAGAAAATAAATTCACCAAGTAATCGAGTATACTTGTGGTAACGAAGTAATGGCACAGCCCCGAGTATTCCGGCGTGACGAAAGTAAATAATAATCGATTCTTGAAAGAGGAACACTTAGCTCTTTTATCGGGTGCGGCGGAGCCGACATGGAAGCGGGTCATGGGTCATGTAGCGGACGCAGTCGATGTAGTCACGCGAAGCCTGGCTGGGAGTAGTCGATGAAGAGGACGCAGTCGATGTAATGGATCCTCGAGGGGCGAGCCCCGTGTGTGGCGAGTGTGCAATGGAGGGCGCGGTCGACCGAGTAGAGTAGTCGAAGCTTAGTCCGATCTGTAATTATATTATGGTGCAAAAAACCTGCGCAAATAATAGTACGAGCCAAAAATATTTGGCCAAATAAATTTTGTGAATAGTAGTTTAATTAGAAATATAGCACCTAGTTATTTTTGCCGGATGACGAGCTCGTGACGACGAGTCCACGTTGTTCCTCCGTGAACTTCTTGCGGCTTGTCTGCCGCCGATGGATCGTACCACTTGGTTGAATTTCACGTGAAGAAGTAAAGACTAGTCCTTGTCCACCACGATCAAAACACGAGCAGGCATGCTCGCGTAAAAACAATGTCCCGCGGAAGCGCCTGATTGATCCGCTTTTGCTTGGCCTATTTTTTCTTCTCTCAATACTTGATGCCTGTGCAGGTCTGCTGTAATGGAGACACCAATCACCGCGGCCGGTCACATCTCGGCTCCAGCGCTTGCTTTCGATTCTTTTTTTCCTTTACTGCACGCGGAGTGGAACGCCTGGATCGGAAATCATATGATGTACGTAGATGGATCAGCCAATTCTTCGACTCGGCCACCGTTCTACGTGAAAAATTCTGGCTGGCCGCCACATGAGGTTGTCGATGAGAAACTCGATGATGTGAACGTTGATGAAGATGATGATGGATCCCGCCCGGATAACGAAATCCATCCGCCGCGATCCCCACAGACGGCACCAATTGACGAGGGATCACCTCGGCAATGCCTACGTATTGTAGACTTGGGTTTCGGGAGAGAGCGACGATGGAGATTCCGGGAGCGAGATTAGGCACACGACGTACCCAGCTTCGGGTCCCCTCGGTGGAGGATCCCTACGTGCTGCTAGCAATCTACTATATGATCATATGTTTACAGGGTGCCGCCGTAGCGGAGCTATGTTGTCTATATTTTATTCCCCCTTATTTCGGGTGCCCTGGCTAGCTTTATATATGCAACCAGCCTAGGGTTTTACAAGAGTCCTAGTTGACTACTTCTTCGGGTTGCCTTGTTGGGCCTTCTCCATATTTGGTCTTCTCCATATTGGGCCGAGCCAGGTATACTAATAATGGGTATCCGAAGGGTATGCCCATGTCAGTAAGCATTATAAGACTTTACATCGTCTCCTTGTTGTTCAAACACCTTAACCAGAAAATATCTAGACTCTAGGGAAACTAATCATGCAAATCAAATTTTAACAAGCTCTCTGTAATTCTTCATTACTAAGTACAAAGTACATGATGCAAGAGCTTAAACATGATCTATATGAGCACAACAATTGCCAAGTATCAAATTATTCAAGACATTATACCAATTACCACATGCAGCATTTTCTGTTTCCAACCATATAACAATTAACGAAGCAGTTTCAACCTTCGCCATGAACATTAAAAGTAAAGAACACATGTGTTCATATGAACCAGCGGAGCGTGTCTCTCTCCCACACAAGCATTTATTCAGAGAATGAAAATAACAAAACGAAAATAAAAGCACACAGACGCTCCAAGTAAAGCACATAAGATGTGACCGAATAAAAATATAGTTTCAAGAGAAGAAACTCGATAATTTGTCGATGAAGAAGGGGATGCCTTGGGCATCCCCAAGCTTAGATGCTTGAGTCTTCTTGAAATATGCAGGGATGTATCACGGGGGCATCCCCAAGCTTAGACTTTTCACTCTTCTTGATCATATTGTATCATCCTCCTCTCTTGACCCTTGAAAACTTCCTCCACACCAAACTCAAAACAAACTCATTAGAGGGTTAGTGCATAATCAAAAATTCACATATCCAGTGGTGACACAATCATTCTTAACACTTCTGGACATTGCTCAAAGCTACTGGAAGTTAATGGAACAAAGAAATCTATCCAACACAGCAAAAGAGGCAATGCGAAATAAAATGCAGAATCTATCAAAATAAAACAGTCCGTAAAGACGAATTTTATAGAGGCACCAGACTTGCTCAGATGAAAATGCCCAAATTGAATGAAAGTTGCGTACATATCTGAGGATCACGCATGTAAATTGGCAGATTTTTCTGAGTTACCTACAGAGAACACTGCCTAAATTCGTGACAGCAAGAAATCTGTTTCTGCGCAGTAATCCAAATCTAGTATTGACTTTACTATCAAAGAATTTACTTGGCTCAACAATGCAATAAAATAAAGATAAGGAGAGGTTGCTACAGTATTAACAACTTCCAAGACTCAAATATAAAACAAAAGTACTGTAGTAAAATAAACACATGGGTTATCTCCCAAGAAGTTCTTTCTTTATAGCCATTAAGATGAGCTCGGCGAGCTTTAATGATGCACTCGCAAGAAATAAGAGTTGAAGCAAAAGAGAGCATCAAGAAGCAAATTCAAAACAAATTTAAGCCTAACCCACTTCCTATGAAAAGGAATCTTGTAAATAAACAAATTCATGAAGCATAATGCAACAAGCATAGAAAGATAAAACAAGTGCAGCTTCAAGATTTTCAGCATATAGAGAGGTGTTTTAGTAACATGAAAATTTCTACAACCATATTTTCCTCTCTCATAATAAATTTCAGTAGCATCATGAGAAAACTCAACAATATAACTATCACATAAAGCATTCTTATCATGAGTCTCATGCATAAAACTATTACTACTCCCAACATAAGCATAATCAGTTTTATTAGTTGTAGTGGGAGCAAATTCAACAAAGTAACTATCGTTATTATTCTCATCAAGTGTAGGAGGCATAGTATAATCACAATAAAATTTACTCTCCATAGTAGGCGGCACCAAAAGACCACTATCATTATAATCATCATAAATGGGAGGCATATCATAGTCAACATAAACTTTCTCCTCAATACCCGGAGGGCTAAAGAGATCATTTTCATCAAAACCAGCTTCCCCAAGCTTAGCATTTTCTATATCATTATCAAAAATGGTGTTCAAAGCGTTCATACTAATATTACTACCAGCATGCAAATAATGTTCCATAGGTTTTTTAATTTTCGCATTAAACCATTCATGTCTTGACTCAGGAAATAGTACAAAAAGCTCACAGATGTTTTCTATTATGCCTTACTAGTGTAAACAAGAAACAAAAAGATGCAATTGCAGGCTCTAAAGGAAATATCTTCGAACACTCACACAATGGCAACAGAAAAGTACTTAGTTACCTGGGACCGGAGTATGAGTGCCTTTTACCTTTCCTCCCCGGCAACGGCGCCAGAAAAGTGCTTGATGTCTACGGGTGCTTCTATTCTTGTAGACAGTGTTGGGCCTCCAAGAGCAGAGGTTTGTAGAATAGCAGCAAGTTTCCCTTAAGTGGATCACCCAAGGTTTATCGAACTCAGGGAGGAAGAGGTCAAAGATATCCCTCTCAAGAAACCCTACAATCATGATACAAGAAGTCTCTTGTGTCCCCAACACACCTAATACACTTGTCAGATGTATAGGTGCACTAGTTCGGCGAAGAGATAGTGAAATACAAGTAATATGGATGTATATGAGTGGTAATAGCAATCTGAATAAAATATGGCAGCGAGTAAACATGCAACAGAACTGTAAATAAACGGAGTTTCGATGCTTAGAAACAAGGCCTAGGGATCATACTTTCACTAGTGGACACTCTCAACATTGATCACATAATAAAACCACTCTACACTCTCTTGTTGGATGATGAACACCACTAATTGCATAGGGCTACAAGAGCACCTCAATTCCGGAGTTAACAAGCTCCACAACATTCGATGTTCATATTTAAATAACCTTAGAGTGCATGATAGATCATTGCAATTACACCAAGTACTAACATAGCATGCACAATGTCACCATCACACTATGAAGGAAGAATAGATCACATCAATACTATCATAGCAACAATTAACTTCATAATCTACAAGAGATTACAATCATAACCTACGCCAAGTACTACACGATGCACACACTGTCACCATTACACCATGGAGGAGGAATATAGTACTTTAATAAAATCACTAGAGTAACACATAGATGAATAGTGATACAAAACTCATATGAATCTCAATCATGTAAGGCAGCTCATGAGATCATTGTATTGAAGTACATAGGAGAGAGATTAACCACATAGCTACCGGTATATCCCTTAGCCTCGATGGAGAACTACTCCCTCCTCATGGGAGACAAGCAGCGGTGATGAAGATGGCGGTGGTGTCGATGGAGGAGCCTTCCGGGGGCACTTCCCCGTCCCGGCGGCGTGCCGGAACGGAGACTCCTGTCCCCCAGATCTTGGCTTCGCGATGGCGGCGGCTCTGGAAGGTTTCTCGTACCGTGGCTTTTCCGTATCGAGGTTTTAGGTCAAGGAGGCTTAAATAGGCGAAGAGGCGGAGTCGGAGGGCTGACGGGGCAGTGACACAATAGGGGGGCGCGGCCCAGGCCCTGGCCGTGCCACCCTGTCATCTGGTGGCCCTGTGGCCCCCCTCTGGTGGCTTTCGGGTGTTCTGGAAGCTTCGTGGAATTCTAAGATGCTGGGCGTTGATTTCATCCGATTCCGAGAATATTTCCTTACTAGGATTTCCGAAACAAAAAACAGCAGAAAACAGAACTGGCCCTTCGGCATCTCGTCAATAGGTTAGTTCCGGAAAACGCATAATAATGACATATAATGTGTATAAAACATGTGAGTATCATCATAAAAGTAGCATGGAACATAAGAAATTATAGATACGTTTGGGACGTATCAGTGATCTTCTTTCTCATTGTTTCGGTTTAAACACCGAGCTATTCATGATCTTTGGTTTCTTGCTTCAGGATGAACAAGGTTTAAGCTTGAGGATGTTGATAGCTGCATAATCCAGCATCTATACTCCATGGTTAAATCTCATAGTTGTCAAGAAATTAATAAAATATCTCTCTATCTTTGTCATTAATGACTAATTACCACTATAATGTAGAAATCTTCTCTTTAATTGTTTTCTTTTAGGATTATACACTTTTATGGCAAAATCTGGGCAAATTAATGAAGAATCACAAGTTTCCAATATCCCCAAGTCAAAGGCCTCGCGAAGAAGACCTCCAGAGAGTTTAACAAGCGGTGATACGAGAAGAGCCCACCCGTATGGCCGCCCATATCAGGTGCCACCGCCTTGGCCAAGTCAACCCTAGCAACTTCTATGAAGGGACCCCTATGTAAATCAAACCGCAGATGCTGCAAAGCAGGAGAGAGTCGCAGTCGTCAACACCATATCACATCTGAGGAGATCCATCATAAGACTATTTGATATTTATATTGAATCCATTTTTGCAATATTTATGATCTTTGATCTTGTTATGAGTGAGTAGTCCCCACGGGCTGCATGCTTGGGTGAAGCCTCGCATCCTTTATGTGCATATTTTTACAAGGAAATATTGTGTTGAATTTTAATAGGATTTTGTCCTTCTTCATCTTCTCTTGCCTCGATTCAAAGACTTGTTAGGTACCCAAGTTTCATGGATTGACCAAGGTATTGAGGGGGTATGAGTGGTGCTTTAACCTCCAGATCGAAAGCTAGTGACAAAAGGGACTAATAGAATAGAGGGTCTGAGATCCATTTGGGGTTACAATAGCGTCACTATTTGTAATGATTTGATCTGTTTAATTACTTAATGACTGCTTTACAGCCTCGACTGCAAAGTAGTAATTTTTTATGTTGGCCGCCAAAAGTTTATATTGGTAGCTATAGAAAATTAGAACATGCCGCCCACAAAATTTGTATTTATTTTAACATGTGACTCATGTTGCGCTTATTATTATTATTATTATTATTATTATTATTATTATTATTATTATTAGTATTATTATTATTGTTATTATTATTATTATTATTATTATATTTATTCCATATGTATACACGGCTGCAGGTGAATCCTAGGCCGGCCTATCTCCATCCATAGATATACAACAAAAATAACCGGAATGGTCTGGTAACAGAAAGACAACCAAGCTATCAAGGTTTGTACAAATAACGTAATCTTTCACCTAAGCAAAGTCTTCCCAAGGTTCGATTAAACCTAGGTCTTCTAAGAAAAAAGGTACTACACTGTATTCGTAATCCGGATCGAAGGTATATATCAGCGGTGCTTCCCTGGAATGACGGGGGAGCATGACGGAGTTGCAAGTGTTGAGGTTTAGTGCTGCAAACTGTCAGCTGCAGTGCTGTAAACTGCCATCAGCGGTGCTACAAACGGTCACAGACGGTGCTACCAGCAGTCAGCGACGGTGCTGCAAACGGCCGCCTACGGTGCTAGCTGGAGTCAGCTGCGGTGCTGCATGAAGAAAGTGACGGTGCTACTAGCTAGAGTTGGAATGATGCGGGCGGTGCACCGGCGAGTAGTAGTTGATGATGCTATGATGGTATAAACTTTTTGCTACAAATGTTCTATTGTTTTGTTACTTTAGTAAACAATTATTTCTACAAGATCGCTGACGAGGTCTCCGGCGAGGTATGTGTCCAACTATTCTTTTTTGTTTTATTTATAAGCAAACGTTTTTTTTTCTTCAATGAAGCAAGATCGACGGCACTTGGAGGGCCGATGGTGAGCAATGCTACACATACGGACTACTTTTACAAAATTCACTTACGGACTCACAGCACCAGGCTACAAATCAGAGCATGATCCAATTTTTTAGCAAGGGCAGGAAAGCACAGCCAATCAACCCACAACACGTCTATCCGTAAAGTTTCCGTAGCATAGGCAGTCCGTAGGTCTAGTATTATTGGCCGATGGTTTGTTTCTTTTTTTTTTGCGAAACACAGTACAATCCAAGACGCTCATACATACGCGCACACACTTACCCCTATAAAGGTACACACGCACACCCTACCCCTATGAGCACCTCCAAGAGACTGCGTTGAAGAACTGATCCGGCAGATCTTGAGATTGACGAAGTCACCACAGGCGCATCGCTGTCGACGGGAACGTCGCCTCCCACTGAAGAATATTCCGCTTTTATGAGACACCAAAATGTCAAATCTGGGATTTGAACTCTGGTGGGCTGGGGGTGCCTGTTTGTTTCCAATCGGTGATGTTTTATGAAGCTAAAATTGGAAAGAAATAATACAACTTTCTTCAGAAAAAGCTACGGTTACAAAGAAACGCAAAGAAAGGTTCTTCCAAAAACCCAAGTGTAGGCAGACGTATATCTCTGCGCAAACTGCGCTGGCTATATATGCCAGCTCATGCCTATCGATCGCCCTTCAATCGCCAAAGCTTCAGCAACACTACCCGAGCTCACAGAATTAATTGGTGGAATCCCATTCGAACAATGGAGATTACGGGCACCACCACGATGCTAAAACCGGTGTACTCCGCGCCGCACCCGCTCGCCGGCGAGAAGGTCCCGCTCACCGTCTTCGACCGCGCCGCCCTGGACATCTTCATCCCCATCGTGTTCGCCTACTCCGCGCCGGCGCCATCCAACGAGGCGCTTAAGGAGGGGCTTCGCAGGGCCGTCGCGCCGTATCCTCATCTGGCCGGGCGACTCCTCGTCGACGGCCAAGGCCGGCGCTTGCTGCACCTCAACAACGAGGGCGTGCTTGTCATCGAGGCCACCGTCCCGTACAACCTGGCGGAAGTGCTCGTCGACGGCGCCATGGCCGCAAACGTCTGCGATCTGTACCCTGCAACCCCAGAGGTAACTTGTTTGAGACTTTTTCTACTCCGTTGGACTCCTTATCGTGCTGTCAACTTGTCATATGATTTACTTACGGTTTTGTTGTTAATAATCAGTCGTTGTCTGAGAATTAGTTCAGGTAGTCGTCGGCGTGAGATCCTTGTCACATTTCATTCTTATTATTTAACTCCGATATCAGAAACTACATTTTCCCCCGAATTAGCATTTTTTTTTGCGAAACATAATATGGACACAGACGCTCACGAATACGTACGTACGCTTACCTCTATGAAAGCACACACCCATACTCTACCCCTATGTGCACCTCCGAGAGTCTGAGTCGTAGAAACTGATCCGACGGGTCTTAAGGTTGACGAACTCACCACAGACGCATCGGTGTTGACGGTAACGTGGCTTACCACCAAAAAATAATTCGCTTTTATGAGACATCAGTGTCAAATCTAATGTCAAAGTCCTAACCACCCAACCACAGGTTGGTTCTTAGATTAGCATGTTGTTATTAGTATAATCCATGAACATTATTTTCATATGATCTAATTTAAAAATTAGTTACTCCCTGCGATTCATATTACTTGGTATTAATATAGATATATTTAGACACATTATAGCTGTAGATACATCCATTTTAGCATCAAGTAATATGGACCGGAGAGTAATTCTTTTTGGATGAGACTACACCCGATTTTTTGCAGATAGAGATTACTCCATTCCAAATTAATGGAGACAGATTACATATGAATTTAGACACGTTTTCAGAATGTAGACATATCTGCGACATTAATTAGGAACAGAGCAAGTAAATACCTTTTAATACGTGTAAATCTTTTTGTAAAATCGATATCGATTCCATAGACAATTAATCGGTATCTTTTTTGTCTAATCCATGTCGATCACATAGGCAATTAATTAAACAACAACAGATTTTCCCTCTCCGTTCCTAATGGACTGCCGAATGTCGATCGCATATATTAGCTGAATCTAGAAAAAAAAATTAGATGAACAATCTGAACCATATATTAGCTGAATCTAGAAGAACACATTAGGTGAATCGAAATAGTTTCCCGTCCCGAATTTTTTTCTAGATTCACATGTATCCTACATACTAAAACGCTTCTTAGATATTATACAGATGGAGGGGTACAATACATTAGATATTAGTCACTCATTAGATATTATACAGCCAATCTGACTGAATGTCATCCATTTGCTTCTATATACATCATATATATACCTTTCAGATTTTCTGTGCGAGCTCTTGTACACATTGAGTGAATTCTAATCGTCCATTCGTGGAGATCTAATGACCGAGATTTACCGGTATTCCTTCGCAAGTATGTAGAAAACCTGATTCGTCTACATCGCTACAAACCTGACACTCCACTAAATCTATTATCGACCAAGGTTTACCGTTATTCCTCCACAAGTCTAGCCGTTGTTGACATGCTGTTGTTTAATACTCCATAATACTAATGCATTGCAGGAGAACTTTGGGGTGCCACTGCTGCAGATCAAGCTGAACAGGTATAAGTGCGGCGGCCTCGTGATCGGTCTATCATACCACCACCAGACGGCCGACGGTGTCTCCATGAGCAACTTCATCACCACGTGGGAGAACGCGGTGCGCGAGGGCAAGAACTTCATCGCACCGACCCCCTTCATCGACCGAGCCACAACTGTCGTGCCTCGCCGCACGCCGGCGTCGGTGTTCGACCACCGTTCCATCGAGTTCAAGAACGGAGAAAGCGGCGGCTGCACTAGCGAAGGCCGCGACCTCATCCCGACGGCCAGGATCAAGGACCTTAGGGTGCATTTCACGGCCGAGTTCGTCGCCGAGCTCAAAGCCCGCGTCGGCGGCCGCTGCAGCACGTTCCAGTGTCTGCTCGCTCATGTGTGGAAGAAGATCACGGCGGTACGGGCCCTCCAGCCGCACGAGTTCACACAAGTGAGGGTGGCCGTGGACTGCCGAGGCAGAGCCAACCCTCCCGTGCCCATGGACTTCTTCGGGAACATGGTGCTCTGGGCGTTCCCCAGGCTCCGGGCCGGGGACGTCTTGAGCTGGAGCTACCAGAGCGTGGTCGGCGCCATCCGCGACGCCGTGGCGCGCATCGATGAGGAGTACATCCAGTCCTTCGTGGACTTTGGCACATTGGCGGACGCCAGTGGAGAGGAGCTCGTGGCGACAGCGGCTGCCGGCATTGCGTTATGCCCGGACGCAGAGGTGGACAGCTGGATGGGACTCAGGTGCCACCTGCTAAACTTTGGCACCGGGCCGCCTTCCGTGGTCCAGCCGCCGGACTTGCCAATCGAGGGGCTCATGCTCTTCGTGCCGTCGCCCACGGCGAAAGGCGACGTCGACCTCTTCATGGGTGTCGCGGAGGATCAAATGGAGGCGTTCAAGAAGATTTGCTATTCCTTTGATGATCTTCTCGCGGCTAGGATGTAGGATAAGTAGCGTTTGCTTGATTGAGGTAGTAGCTCCCCATGCCTTCACTCGAGCGAACTTCTATGTCGTGCAAAAAGATCTCAAGAATATTGGGGGCCTCTAGGGTGTTGACAAACTGGTGGCAACGGACTCTCAATCTATACCTAATAATAAAGGAGCTAAGATTTCTGCCAAAATTTTTGTCAAACTTTTTGTTAGACCATTTTGCCCTCCCACCAAACCTCATAATACGTCAAACTGCCACAATACCGCTTCGCTCTTTCTTTTCCGTGTCCCGGAACGAGACAATCCTCCCGATAAGAAGAAGCGTGCGCCCAGAGTTGTTGCGGCAGCAGCCAACTTTTCCTCCCGTGGTCTCTCCGCCTTAACCCTAGCCGCCTCCAGTTCATCCCCCTCCATAGATTGGTTTCCCCTCCTCCGGTCGGCTTCGCCGGCGTCAGGAGGAGTGGGGAACCCGATCTATGCGTGGAGTTTTGAATAAAAATATTGTTTTCATTAGATTATGTTAGAATTTTGGTAGCCGTCTTCTTGTTGGTTTCCCCTCAATGGAGATGGCATCATCTGCAATAAGTGATCTTCGGCCTTTCGTTCGGCGACCAGATCTTCTTCCCGGCGTCAATGGTGGTGTTGAACAATCACAATTTTCTAGGTATGGATCTTCGGATCTTGCTTCGCCAGATCGATTTTGGATCTTTTGTCGTTGTTGCCGCGAGGAGGATTATCCTCGCAGTTTTTGTCCCGACTGCTACGTCCTCGACAATGGTGATTCGTACTCTCGGCTCTCCATCGACGACGATAAAACTAGTTGGTTATTATTCCCTGATATACTGGTGTTGGTACTCTTACCGATGTTGTATGACTGCTTTAATGGTTGCGTGCGTGCACGCAGCTTTGGCACTGCGGCTGAAAAAATTAGGGGAGAATTTTCATCGGTATCTACAGGTTTATGGTTCGTTATCTATCTTTAGCTGCCTTCAGAAGAGTACAAGATTGTGTTCTAGAAGAAGAAAGAAATTGAAGACCTCGAAGATTTGTTACTATCTTGTAGACTTTATTTTGTAATCGTTGGAGTCAGTTCATGTATCTCTACCATGTACTATTTGTTGTTATGAATATATGTGGTATTGATTGTCAAAAAAAAGAAGCGTGCGCCCAGATCTGGGATCCCGTCCCGGCCGAGGCTCGGCGGCGGCGCGCAGGGCGGAGGAGGTGGGGCACTCGTGGTGGACGGACAAATTAAAGCAGATGAACCGCGCAAGAACGGTGCGGAGCTGGAAACCAGGAAAAAAAAATGTTCCCAAATCGACGCATCTGATTCTGACCACGGCGTTGGTGTGTGGATGACAAGCGATGAAGCGAATCCATTGTTTCCTGAGGAATTTGCTATAGCGGCGTGCGGCGACGTCAAAGAACACGGCCATGCCGGATCTTAAGTCGCCGGTGCATGTCAGTCGAGATATCGTGCGTTTCGGGTCCATCACACTCTCTGCAATCGAACTGAGGTGGACTTGGCTCTCGGCATCTCCAAGCGTCAACAGGTTCTCTGGCATTGGCATGCGCACCTACAACACGGCCTCGAGGCTCGAGCAGCTCGGCATCTCCAAGCATCAGCTCACCCTCGCCCTTCATCCACGCGGCGTCATGGCGCGATTTCGCTTGGCACACCGATGGGCTAATTCCAAGCTTCAATCTACGGAGGCTGCTTGCTTTTGCGCCCCTGGATGCTGATTGAAGACCGTTGCATGTCTAGGCTGGGCTCTCTATCTCAATCTGCTTCACTGAGGAAGGTAAATCTCAAAAAAAAAAAAACTCAAATTTAATTTGCGTTCTACGTTTAGTTGAAGTCTAATTTTCTTAAGTTTGATTAAATATTTAGCAAAAACTATCAATGTCTACATTGGAAAATATATAGTATTAGAATCATCATAAACTATATTTCTATATTATATACTGTGGTTGTTGATATTTTTCCTATATTTTTTTATCAAACGGGAGTTAGTGAAGCAGATCTGGTTGGCTGGCAAGGGATTCGGTGAAGTTGATACAGCCGCTGCGTCGAGGTAGTCGGTGGAATAGATCGGCTTCTGTGGACGGGGACCGCGGTGAAGTAGACCCGGTTCCGTTGGAGAGGATCCGATGCATCGACAGGAAAGGCGCTGATTGCTACGCTGTGGATGAGGTCGGCGGTGAAGCAGATCCGTCAGCGGTGAAGGATCGACAGCTTCGTGAATACAGACGCCTCAATAATCTGTGATTCAAGTGCGGTGCCAAATATGACCCTACTCATCAGTGTGGGCAAAATCCAGTGGCAATGGTGAATGCAATGGAACAAGAGATTGACCCTATAATTCTGTCCGAAGAAGTTCTTAATCTGATGGAAATGAATGATATTGCAGAGGCACAACATCTCAGCTTATCCCTCAATGCATTGTCTGGTTCAGAGAGCAACAACTGTTTGAGGCTCAGGGCACTGGTAGGCAACCAAGTTATGCTGATCTTGGTTGATTCAGGGAGCAGCAACAGTTTTATTAATGAAAATATGCTCAACGGAATTCAGTGTGAAGTACAAGATGCTCCACCAATTCCTGTGAAAGTGGCAAATGGTCAGTACATGTACACGACCAAGATAGTACCGGCACTCACCTGGTGGTCACACGGCGCCACTTTTACTACTCCTATGCGTGTGTTAGATTTGGGAGGCTATGACGCTATTCTCGGCATCGACTGGTTGAAATTGCACAGTCCCATGAACACTGACTGGGAGAAGAAAATCTTGTCGTTTCCTTATCAAGGGAAGCAGGTTAGCCTCCATGGCGTACCTACAGCTTCGTCTGTTGCCGTCAGGGAAGTCCCCATTGAACAGGTGGCCAAATGGGCAAAAGGTAATGAAGTCTGGGCCATTGTTGTGATCCATCCAGACACAGGGCAGCTTGTGAATGACACTGACTCATATCCTCCTGAAATCAAAGAATTATTGGCAGAGTTTTCTGGAGTCTTTGGGGAGCCTGCAACCTTACCACCCGCTCGTCCATACGACCATTCAATACCACTCACCCATGATGATGTTCCTTTCAACACAAGGCCCTACCGCTACTCACCAGCGCACAAGGATGAAATTGAGTGGCAGGTAGCCAAGATGATAGCAGAAGGAATCATCATACCTAGCATGTCACACTTTGCGTCACCTGTCCTGTTGGTGCAAAAGAAAGATGGTAGTTGGCGTTTTTGTGTTGATTGTCGACGGCTAAACGAGATGACCGTGAAGAATGTTTTTCCAATGCCGGTCATCGATGAGCTCCTTGATGAACTAGCCGGTGCAACCGTCTTCTCAAAGCTCGACCTGCGTGCTGGTTATCACCAAGTGCGTATGCTACCTGCAGATGAACATAAAACTGCATTTAAAACGCACCAGGGGCACTACCAATTCAGAGTGATGCCCTTCGGGCTTTGCAATGCTCCGGTGACATTCCAATGTGTCATGAACATTGTGCTTCGCACATGCTTGCGCAAATTCGTATTAGTCTTCATGGATGACATTTTAGTATACAGTTCCTCCATGCAAGAGCACATCAAACATCTGAGAGAGGTATTTCTTCTCCTACAGGAGGAGCAGCTCTATGTGAAAATGAGCAAGTGCTCCTTTGCCTGTGCAAAGCTAGAGTACCTGGGCCACATAATTTCAGGCGAAGGGGTGGCAACAGATCCTAACAAAACTAAAGCCATGCAGGATTGGCCGGTACCAACCACAGTGACAGAGCTTCGTGGATTTCTTGGACTCACGGGGTACTACCGCAAATTTGTGCGGAACTATGGTGTCATTGCAAAACCCCTTACAGATCTCTTGAAGAAAAAAAGGATTTGTGTGGACTGATCAAGCCACTGCAGCATTTGAAGCCCTGAAACAAGTCATGTCAACCACACCAGTGCTGCAATTGCCCAATTTCCAAAAACAGTTCACTGTGGAGACCGATGCTTGTGACAGTGGGATTGGTGCGGTACTCATGCAAGACCAACATCCACTAGCCTTCCTTAGCAAGCCATTAAGCATCCAGCACAGGCAGCTTTCCATCTATGAAAAGAAGTTCTTTGCTTTAATTATGGCAGTGGAGCGTTGGCGCCCGTATCTGCAGCGGGGCGAGTTCTTGGTGAAAACTGATCACAGCAGCCTCACATTCTTGGAGAAACATGAACTCTAGTCACCTCTGCAGCGCAAGGCAATGGCACGGTTGATGGGACTTCAGTTCAAGATCATCTACCGGCAGGGTGCTGAAAACCATGCTGCTGATGCCCTCTCCCGGATTGGGCACCTTATGACAATTCAGGCATGTTCTGCAGTTCACCCAGCATGGATGCAAGAAGTAGTAAACTCCTATGCTACGGATCCAGCTGCCCAAACGAGACTGACTCAGTTAGCTCTGTCTAGCCCTGATGAGCACGGCTACGAATTAAATCAAGGGCTCATTCGTTTCCAGGGCCGGGTCTGGATCGGGGCCAACGCTGCGCTTCAAACAAACCTGATCGCATCACTACACTCAAGTGCAGTGGGTGGACATTCAGGGATTCAAGCAACCTATCACCGTGTTAAACGTCTCTTTGCATGGACAGGGTTGAAGACAGCAGTGGAAGACTTCATCAAGCAGTGTGATATATGTCAACATGCCAAGCACACTACCACTCATCCCGCAGGGTTGCTCCAACCCTTACCAATACCTGAAGGTGCTTGGTAAGACATTACAATGGATTTCATTGATGGATTACCCTTGGCGGATGGGGCCAACTCCATTCTTGTGGTCGTCGACCGTTTCACGAAGTATGCCCATTTTGTGCCCCTGAAACATCCATACACCGCCCCTAAGGTTGCTAGAGTGTTTGTGGATTCCATAGTCAAGCTGCACGGTATGCCACATTCCATCACCTCTGACAGAGATGCAATTTTCACTAGCAATTTTTGGAAACTGCTATTCCAAGCCCTGGGTACTAAACTGCAATGCACCACTGCCTATCATCCACAAACGGATGGGCAGAGCGAAAGAGTAAATCAGTGTCTTGAAATGTTTTTGAGATGTGCGGCTCAAGACAAACCTGGCCAGTGGTGGGTGCTGTTACCTATGGCGGAGTTCTGGTATAACTCAACATTTCATTCAGCTTTGGGGTTTCTCCTTTCAAAGCACTGTACGGCCATGAGCCTAACTTGGGATCTATGCCAGATATTGAGGAGGATTCTCCAATCGCAGGTGTGATGGCTGATCGGTCAGCCCAGATTAACAGCATTAAACAACATCTTGCCACAGCTCAGAATAAGATGAAAATGTATGCTGACAGCAAAAGGTCAGAAAGAGAGTATCAAGTGGGAGACAGGGTCTTGCTAAAGCTACAACCGTACGCACATGCATCAGTGGTAAACAGACCGTATCCTAAGCTTGCTTACAAATATTTTGGACCATACTCTATTCTGGAAAGGATAGGCAAGGTTGCCTACAAGCTAGAGCTGCCAGAGGCATCCAAGGTGCATAATGTCTTCCATGTTTCTCAGCTGAAGAATTATCACCCGGATCATACACCAGTGTTCAGTAATCTTGCAAACCCACCGGCACTAGACACCCTGGATACGGTGCCTGAAAGGATTCTTGATCGTAGACTGGTGAAGAAGGGTGGTGCGGCATTACCACATGTGCTTATCAAATGGTCTACTTTGCCAGAGGATGCTGCAACCTGGGAAAACTGGGACACACTCAAGGCTCGGTTCCCAGCTATTCTGACATGGGGACAAGTCGGTGCTTCTGGGGGAGGCAATGTCATGACCATGGTCAAGACGTAGACACACAAGGCGCCTCCAGGTTGTACACTTGACCTGTATAGGCGCCAGCTAGAGGTTGGGTGTGTGGGGGCCTGCGTGCCTGTGTGCGTGTGTGCGTCGCGTGAGTATAATTATGGGTGGCAAGTGTTGTAACAAACCAAGTCTGAAGAATAGAAACTGGAAACGGAATCCCTCTCTCTCTCTCTCTCTCTCTCTCGTTTCGTTCTGTTCTTCTTTCTTCTCTCGCAAGACAACAGCGAGATCGATCGAATCCTCACGCTGGCCATCACACCAGCAACGGGGCACTACACCCTGGCTGATATACTCGGTTGTAGTTTTCAATGGATGGTTCCTGAAGTTTGAAGAATAAGCAATAAAGCTTGATGTCTAGAAGATGGCGGCCGTGAAACGCTACTGCTCGTGTGCGCTTCCTGCTGCTTCTATTTCATTTTAATGATCTTAAGTGTGATTGTCAGACTTGTTCGTTGTGTCATGTGTGTCAGTGTGTGCTAAACTATTCTGGTCTGTTGGATATTAATTTTCGAGTTAGATTTGCTATTGTTCATGTCCACTATCTGTCTATCTCTTAAGTCTTAAGTGTAAGTTGTGATAATACGATCAGGTAGAAACTACTCGGATGAGTCCCGAGTCCCATATCTCATGTATATATAGCAGATTACAATCACCAACGTATTGGAGTCGGTTTCTACGATTATGCCTAAGCCTATACGTGTACTACACGTTTACAAGTTGTTATCTCTAACATCCTCCCTTAATCACAACTTCGATAAGTTGAGATTATGCTTGAAATCTTCGAAAGCTTGATATGGAAGTGGCTTAGTGAACCCATCTGCAACTTGGTCTTTAGAGGGAATAAATCGAACCTCTAGTTGTCTTTTTAACACTCGTTCTCTAACGAAATGAAAATCAATCTCAATATGCTTAGCTCTCGCATGAAAGACCGGATTAGCAGAAAGGTATGTTGCTCCAAGATTATCACACCATAAGCATGGCCTCTGTGTTAACCGAATTCCCAATTCAGCAAGAAGTGATTGCACCCAAATCATTTCAGCTGTTGCATTATTAGCTAAGGACTTGTACTCTGCTTCGGTCATCGGACACGGATATCGTGTTCTCGCTTCTTAGCACTCCGGAAATCAAGTTCGGTCCAACAAACACAGACAAATCCCCCGTGGACCGACGGTCATCGACACTCCCAGCCCAGATCGAGCATTCGAAAAAGCACTAACTAGAGTAGAGCTGGATTTGGAGAAAGTAAGTCCAACGGTGAGGGTATGTTTGACATAGCGTAAAATGCGCTTAGCGGCAGTCCGAGTACATCGTAGTGGGCGCATGAAGATACTGACACACCTTATTGACAGCATAAGAGATGTCTGGTCTAGTGAGAGTAAGATACTGTAATGCTCCAACAATACTTCTGTACTTGGAACTATCATCTGGACCTAGAGGATCTCCTTGATGAGCTGAAATTTTCTCAGAGGACGATAATGGAGTAGGCATACCTTGGCAATTTACCATGCCAACACGAGTAAGGAGATCTTGAGCATACTTAGCCTGATTAAGAACCAGGCCATGGGAAACCGGTGTCACTTCAATACCCAAGAAATAGCGAAGATCACCAAGATCTTTCAATGCAAACTCTTGATGCAAATCTTTGAGCAAAGCATCGGTAGCTGCCTGGGAAGAACTAGCAACAATGATGTCATCCACATAGATGAGCATATAAATGCTGACATTAAACTTGCGATAAATGAACAAGGACATATCAGACTTGGAAGCTATGAATCCAAGAGAGATCAACTTGGCACTCAACCGTGAGTACCAGGCACGAGGAGCATGTTTCAGTCCATATAACGCCTTGTCAAGTTTGCAAATATATCCAGGTTGATGTTGATCTTCATACCCAGGTGGTTGTCGCATATAGACTTCCTCTTCCAGAACGCCATGAAGAAACGCGTTCTTAACATCCAACTGTCGCAAGCTCCACCCACGAGAAACTGCAATAGCGAACAAGACGAACTGTGGCAATTTTGACAACTGGACTGAATGTGTCCTCATAGTCAATTCCATAGCGTTGTTTAAATCCTTTAGCAACCAAGCGAGCCTTATACCTGTCAATAGAGCCATCAGCATTGCGCTTGACCTTGTAGATCCATCGGCAGTCAATCACATTTTTGCCATATCTAGGAGGTACCAAATGCCATGTTTTATTCTTCATAAGAGCAGCAAACTCATCATCCATGGCCCCTTTCCAATTGGGATCAGCTAGAGCAGACTGAAGATTAGTGGGCTCGCCAGACGTGCACGAGAGAAGCCAACGGACCGTACCATCTTTATACTCGCGAGGGCGGACAATACCCGTAGAAGCACGTGTAGTTGGTCGCGTTGGAGGTGCAGCAGGGGGTGCACGGCGAACAGGCACAGAGGATCCGGCTGGAGATGCTGCGGCAGGGGGCACATGGGCAGGGGCAGCAGGCGAGACCCCGTGATCGGATGTGGTAGACGACGGGGTCGTGGTTGGCGCTGTAGAGGGTGTGGTGGGAGATGCGGCCGCAGAAGATCTGCTGGACGTGGGAGACGGAGCCGCACGAGGGCTGTCGGCGCATGTGTCGGCTGTAGACGAGAGGCCCGCAGAATCTGGGCGGGCAGGACTGACACTGCGCGATCCAACGCGACGGGGAGATCCCGAGGTGGATTCTGTCAGCGAATCTGCCTCGTGTCCAGGGCTTTTGTCATGTTCTCCAGAAAATTGAAAAGAGCCATATGACCAGCTCGAAGCTCCATTTGAAGTGAAATTTTCGCCAGACGGACCGTTTCTTGGAGCTGCATCCTGCACAAGAGGTAGAACAGGTCTAGCAATGGAGTTAGTATCATGAGTATTCTCAACATTTGAATCATTAATAGTAGCATTGTCCTACTCAAAAAATTTAAGAGATGGATCAAGAAGTAGGATCTGTTTGCGGAGAAGGGCACCAGCGTTCGGATGAAGATTTTTGGAAGGGAAAACTGTTTCATCAAAGACAACATCCCGAGAGATGTAAACACGTCCACTAGACACCTCAAGACACTTGACCCCTTTGTGGCGAGGACTGTAGCCGATAAACACACTGTGTGGAGCGAAAGGCAAGCTTGCGTTTATTATAGGGTCTCAAGTTGGGCCAGCAGGCACAACCAAAAACTCGCAATGAGGAATAATTAGGACGGGTGCCAAGGAGACGATGAACAGGGGTATCATTGTTGATGACTTTGCTAGGAAGCATATTAATGAGATATGTGGCTGTCAGAAAAGCTTCATCCCAGAATTTGAGGGGCATACCAGCATGAGCAAGAAGAGCTAGACCAACTTCAACAATGTGGCGATGCTTTCGTTCAGCAGCACCGTTTTGTTGGTGAGCATGAGGACATGAGACAAGGTGTGTAATTCCTTGTGTTTGAAATAAAGAGTTCAATTTTATGTATTCACCCCCCCAATCTGATTGAACAGTGATAATTTTTCTGTCAAACTTGCGTTCAACAAGAGTTTGAAAGGTAACAAAGGCAGCTAAGGCATCAGACTTGCGTTTAAGTAGATAGATCCAAGTAAATTTACTATAATCATCAATAAAACTTATATAATAATCATGACGACCAACATAAGTAGGTGCAGGACCCCATACATCAGAAAATACTAACTGTAGAGGAGCTGTAGATACACTGGTGGAGATGGGGTATGGAAGTTGATGACTCTTAGCTTGTTGACAATGATCACAAATAGACTCACTACTCAAATCACTAACACAAGGAAGTTTATTTTTGCTAATAATTTGCCTAACAATCACTATAGAGGGATGACCTAAACGACTGTGCCACTGGTACTGAGAGGGCTTGGCGGCAACAAAGGCAAACTTGGATGGCGTGGAGGACGCCAAGGATGCAATGAGAGGGTATAAGCCGCCAACACACCTTCCTCTATGGACGATTCTCCTGGTAGCCTGATCCTTGATCAAAAAGAAGAAGGGGTGAAATTCAATAAAGACATGGTTATCGTATGTGAAGCGATGGACAGATAATAAGTTTTTGGAGGCATTAGGAACATGAAGGATATTGCGAAGGTGAAAATCTTGAGTAGGATTGCGTACTACTGAATGACCAATGTGAGAGATATTCATACCTTGTCCATTAGCTGTATTGACCGTATCATGGCCCTTGTAAGCATCACGGAGCGTGAGATTGTTCAATTCGCCCGTAATGTGATGAGTGGCACCTGAATCCTGGTACCAGTTTGTGTCAACGCCATAGGCGGCATGAACCTCTTTCTCACCATAGTCATCATTGTTGGAGTAGCGAGACCAACAATCTTTGGCATAGTGCCCCTCCTTGTTGCATATCTGGCATGTGACATCAACCCAAGGGGTGGTCCTGCGGTGTCCACGACCACGGCCACGCCCCCCTCCAGTGTTGCCACGACCCCCACCGCGTCCCTGTTGGAAGGAGCGGTCGTCACGCCGGCGGTCATCCCGGTGATCATCCCGACGGTCAGCACGGGGCCGGCTGTTGTAGTTGCTGTTGGAGTCGTTACGAGGGCGCCATTGCCGAGCTGCAGCATTGGCCGAAGACTCAAATTCTGGGGGAGTAGGCTCGGCGAGAAGAAGCTGTCTCTGATCATATGCCAACAAAGTGGAGTAGAGTCGGCTGATGGTGATCGGGGTGGTCGCCACGCCGAGTGCCGCAACAAGGGCGTTGTAATCTTTTCCGAGACCGACAAGAATATAGGACACAAGCTGTCGATCTGGGAGAGGATGGCCGGCGGCGATAAGCTCATCTGCAAAGCTTTTCATCTTGGCGAGGTAGTCAGCGGTAGACATCTGAAGCTTCTTTGTCGTGGCAAGGGCAACCAGAAGATTGTCCACCTTGGCTTCACTCTGAGCGGAGAACATCTCTTCGACGGCGCTCCAGACGCCATGGGAACTCTCGATGCGATGAACATGGGGCAAAACCTCCAGAGACAGGGACTGCTGGAGGTAGGAGAGAACCAACTGATCGCGCGCGATCCAGTCCGCATAGAGAGGGTTGGCCTTCATCGTCGCCGGGGTGTCGGAGGTTTTGTCAGCCGGCACATCCACCACTTCTGGTGGCGGAGCACGATCGAGCGCCGTGATCAACCCGAGTTGCTTGGGCACCACGGATTGCGAGCAGTACTTGAGATCGCCATATTGGGTAGTTGTCCCGCGTCAGTTGTGTGCGGGGAGGTTGGCCGAGGGAGATCGGCGGGATCGGAGCGGAAGACGCCATGGCCGGCGAGGGCGGCGGTCGTGAGAGCTTGCGATCGATTTCGTGGCTAGGTTTGTCGCCGGAAGAGGCGGCCTGATACCATGTAAGTTGTGATAATACGATCAGGTAGAAACTACTCGGATGAGTCCCGAGTCCCATATCTCATGTATATATAGCAGATTACAATCACCAACGTATTGGAGTCGGTTTCTACGATTATGCCTAAGCCTATACGTGTACTACACGTTTACAAGTTGTTATCTCTAACATTAAGAAACAATGGGCATAAAACTACAAAGTTTTGCCTATTACCTTGATCTCTAACGTGTTTATTTCTCTGTTCGTCTCGATGAGGTGCTGACGACCTGAACGTGCTAGCCCAGGCAAACCAACACACCCAGCCCCAAAAAAATCTAGCACGTAGCAGTCGATCAGATCCCAGCAGGCCGGCCCACCCCAGCCCACTTCGGTCTGCTCGGTCCTAAACCGAGTACCGAACCGATCTGTACAGGGACCGAACGACCGGTTCCAATTCTGCTAAGTGACCGATCGGTGCCTGATTTGTAGGAACCGATAAATCAACTATATATACCGAAGTACCGAACCGATCGGTTCGGGGCGCCCAGGCCCTGCGTGGCCTTCAAGGACTTCTGGGCCCTTTTTAAAGGAGAAAAACCCTAGTCATAGGCTCCAACTCACGGTATCTCCAGCACTTGTCCCCTTCCCAGCCCCCGGCTGCCGCGGACAGCCGCGTGAAATCTCCACCTCCCCGTGCTGTGCAATCGTCGTCGAACCACGGCTACCCTCTTCTCCGGTTTGATGCTGCTCCTCCTCAGACACCCTCGTGTTTCCGCAGACGGTCAGTGCTCTTCCTTTCATCTTATTTGTTGGAGAACTCGGAGGTGACCTACAGTTATGTGCGAGGAATTTGATTATCTGTAATTAAGTTGGTGGGACTTTGATAATATATTCAAAGTTCATCTGTCTTAGACAAAATATACTTCTTCCGGTCCACAATAAGTGTCAAAAACTCAGTATAAAAGTTATACTAACTTAATACAATATCTCCGACACTTATTATGGATCAGATGGAGTACTCGTGGCTTAAAGATTTATCTTTTGAGAACTCTTTTGCAAATACGATCCGAAGTTGGCTTCGCTTGGCCTGGATCACTAGTTGGGCAAGCTTCCAGGACACATCCAGCCAGATTATAGTTCATGTAGTTCTCTGTAGATATCCCTTCTCGTTGTCTCTCAATTCTTTCATAAAAATGGATTGCTAACAGGAGGAACTTGTTCAGGCATACATGATTAATCCATTTATCGCTAAAAAGCGAGTAGTGCATGCTGTAATAATCTGAAGCCAACACATGAGAAATATCACAAAATATTTCCAAGTATCTGTAAGAATGAAACATAAATACTTAACTTGTTTGAAACCTGACAATCTGTAAACTGAGATAAGATCACATCTCACAAACGAATTGACAAAATAACTAGTACTTGAAAGATCACAAGCTTGGTAGCAAACAAACTCCATACGAAAGGAACAATAAAATATCTATCTCTCACGATTAAAATAAAGATCACGGACTGAGCTTTCTCCTTGTTGGAGTCAACTTTTTGTGAGGCTTTTGCACTCACTTTGGAGGAGACTTGACTGGAGTCTTGGCCCGGGACATAGCAACTTGATTCCTTGTAACTGGCCATAGGGACACTACAGTTTGACTTCTTGTAATTAGCCAAGGGGCATTGTTGTATGACTGCAAATATAATTCATATCAGAAATTTGCATAAAAAATGACTGCAATTAGATAGCAAGAAATTTATTTATCTCCTTTTCACGGGTCTAGGACTACATAGAGATACATTCCTTGGAGTCCTGGCAGGGGATATGGCCTATGGGAAACATGGTGGTTGGACTGGAAAAAAGATGGGGTGTCACAAAGCTGCGTATGGACACAATAAAATAGAGGTTGCAAGCTAAGAGCATCTCCACTTGGGGACCCGAAAGCCCCCACAAAGGGCTATGGGGTGCCCGTGGCATAAGTTGAATACAAAAGGACACCCTGCTTGTACCTTTTTTTTTTGTTCAATTGTAAGGACATCCAGCTTCCATGGAGAAGTCCTTGTCTTCTGCTGTTTCTGATTCACTTTAGCTCGTGGCTATTTTGTTGATGTTCCTTATATTCTAATTTCCATTGAGAAGTCCTTGTCTTCTGCTGTTTCCGATTCACTTCAGGTCATGGCTATTTTCTTGATGTTCCTTGTATTCTATTTTCTCCACATTCCAGAATGTTCTCGGTGAAACGGTTGCGAATCAGCTGGATAATAAGTCTTTAAGTACGAAACTTGAAGCTACAGTGACAAAGCAGATCCAAACACAGTTCCATATATCCGCCAAGCAGACTTTTCAGGTATGTATCTTTGGTACATATATGTGATCCTTGTACATCATTAGCAGTGAAGCTGTTAACTCCAAATGGAACGTGGTAATCATGATATGTTTATGCTGACTTCTTGTTTTCCCAGTTAAATATTTAGGATTGTATGGTTGCTTGAATGAACCAACAAATGCATGGGATTGTGTACGATGGATTTACTTTTAACCGTTCTGTTGGGAAGATCATATGTGTAGGCGATGGATAAGATAATGTTTTATGTGACCAGATTGGTCGCAAGGTGTCATGTAGCATGGGCTATTCCTCATAGACACACATGGCTTCACTCTAAATACTGTACCTAGCCAATTTAGTCGGCAAAGAACCATGAAATTTACTATTTTGGCAACCAAACACTATCTTGCATATACATCCCCATTGTATACACCATATCTATATATACAAAATTTGATCTCATCCTGGCACTAAGCAGCCTCCTACATATCTGGAATGCTATGCCCAAGCTCATGGCATTTTTTTTGCATTGGTTCTGGCCACCTACCTTAGGTTTATTCCCTGACCCCCCCCCCCCCCTCAAGAGCACACTTAATCCTTAGTTTCCTATCGAGGCAAGTATATTCGCATGTAAGAGCCTTGAATACATGCCTAATGTGTTCTTTCTCTGTATCCCTAACCTCGGCGCTCCAGTCACTTGATACATGTTTCTTTAGATGGCCTAATCCTCTAGTTCTATTGTTCAATTCTTTTATGATAGCTGGCAGAATTACCTTCCAGACGCTCTCCAATTCTTCTCCACTTCTTTAAGAGCTCCATAACCATCTCCCTCAGTTTATCACAAAGTTGGACAATAGGCAAATCCTTTATATGTCTCACCCAACTATTAAAGCATTCTACAATATTATTATGGATGTAGTCCACCTTGACACTTGTGTTGAACATGCACCTGCCAATTTCTACATCAGTTTTATCCCTACATGGCAAGGAAAAAAATCAATCTCACAAATGGTGGTACTCACATAGCCAGTCATATGTAGTGCAGAACCGCTAACATAAAAACAAAATTGTATTAAAAAAATAAAACAACGATGTTACCAATTGATTGATCCCATATTCACTCTCCTAACCCTGCCTCTTAGTTTTAGAAAATCATGTCACGGACATATAGGGTTCAACATATTTATTCAGTACCAATTTGGGGTATAAGAAGAGAACAGAAAACCGAAAATGAGACACAGGAGGCGGTGTAACCTGGCGCTCCGTCGTGCTCATGCTCATTTATTCAGTACCAATCGCTGGCCTCGTCCTCGTGTGTCGCGTATGAGAGAGAGAGGCGGCGGTGTGTACGAGAAAGAGGAAGCAAAGAGACTAGCGATCGCACGATCTATCTAGGCGTGTATACCGGATTGTCAGGAGCGGAGGCAGGGGGCGAGCAGGGGCTAGACCCCCCCAATGGATCGCCCCCCTAACATGTTACGGTAGCTACTGGTACTAGTATACACTGTATGGGCGCTAATGGCTGGGATTTTTTTTTGAGCAACCTCATGGGTGGGGATAAGTACGTACTTAAGTACCCCATGCTTAATTGCTTCAAATTTGGTCCAGCAAACTAATAGCCCAGTAGCCTATCTTCCCTCCTGGCGTTGTTGTCTTGGATTAAAAGTCAACCCTGCCCTTGGCCATGGAAATACAATCGATTGGGATTAGCAGATTTTCCTTTATTTCATTTTAAAAAAGGCAGATTTTCCCTGATCGATGCTATCTGCACCGCGTACATACGCCCCTCGCCGTCGCCTACATACGCCACTGCGGTGGCCAGGAGATCAGACCTGGATGTCGTCTGGCCGCCTCGGCGCTGCCCGATCCAGAAATTCTTGGAGCGCATCTGCCAGCCTACCACAACCGGTGTTGAAAGACAATTCAATATAAATAACGTCTATACCTAAGGTATCTGTATTAGTATTACACAGTACGATCCAGATATGGCCCTAGTTAGGTTCCTTGTTAGATCGAGTATAAATTATATAGAGATTTGTATACTACGATAGAGTTGAAAGACAAAACCAAGATAAGATTTGGAAGTACAATTTCTTTTTCAGAAATATTATGCTTCAAAAATGATTAGAAACAGACCGATGATTTGTCACATTTTCATATTTTGATTTTGATACCATATTTAAGATATCATACCTTGTGTCGTAGTGTATTCTATGCAATTTAATCATGTCAAAATAAATTCTTCTATGACATTTTGTGAAAGCCGGATCAACTTTGTACATATTGTCAAAGTCCAACGAAATTAGTAACAAATAGTCAATTTTCTCATTATTTGCACAAGTCTGATGGTCACAATCACTGTTGACATGTGCAGGCTTTCTTTTATTTGTGAAGAAATTTCCGGAAAGAAATCAACAGACCATGGAGATTGTGACTTGCCAGTTGCCAGAGCTGCCTCAAGATGTCTTGATTGATATATTTTCCCGCCTCGAGACCCCTGATTGCGTGCGTGCGGGCTCTGTGCACCCTTCCTGGCGTTCGGCCTACACCAGCCTACTCAGCCTTGTGAAGTACAAACAGTCCAAGACGCCGTGCTTGTTCTACACTTCTGAATATGCTGGGGGGAATGCTGTATGCCTCTACAGTCTCATGGAGAAGAGGGTTTACAAGCTGACTCGGACAGAGACACTCCTCTGCAGTAGGTATCTGATTGGATCATCCCAGGGCTTGCTAGTTACAGTTGATGAGAGATCTGAGATGCAACTCGTCCATCCAATTACTTGTGAGCAGATTGACCTCCCTTCGGTGACCACCATAGAACAAGTGAAACCCATCTATGATGACTCTGGTGCTGTCCACATGTATGAATACTCACTGCACACTGCACAAAAGGTTTTCTGCCCCCCAGAAATTGTTGCTCTTGATGAGCTACGGAAGTTTTTTCAACACAAGGCTTTTGTGCTTTCTGATACATCCACTAAAAGCTTAATTGTGGTGCTCATCCACAATCCTCATCGCCAGCTCTCATTTGCAAGGATCGGGGATGTTAGTTGGACCTGGCTGCCGCCGCATGCCTTCTTTGATGACTGCACCTACAAGGATGGACTATTGTATGCCGTGAACACAGATGGAGAAATTCATGCATTCGATCTCACTGGCCCTAAGGTGACATGCAAGATGATTTTGGGGAAGTCCGAGGTTGTAAAGTGTAGCAGCATGTACATTGTACAAGCTCCATGGGGTGATCTTCTGCAAATTTGGAGATCATTTACAGACTATGAGTTAGAACCTCAGCCTGGAGCATTTGAATATTGGAACACTGGCAGAATTAGGATATATAAAGTTGACAGTGCAGGGAAAAGACGTGAAAAAGTCAAGTGCTTGGGTGACCATGTGTTGTTTCTTGGGCATAACAAATCTCTTTGTCTCAGTGCCAAAGAATGTCCTGGTCTCAAGGCAAATCATGTGTACTTTACTGACGATAGTTTTTTATGGAAAAAGGGATTTAAGAATAATCGCCGCGATATTGGAATTCTCAACTTGTTTGATAACAGCAGGGAGGAAATCGTGTCACCGCAGCTTTGGTCTGACTATCCAGCTCCAACGTGGATTACACTTGATCTTAGAAAGATGAAGGTGGTTTTAAATCAACTTTAAGTTTTTCTATATTCAGTGATGTACGTCAGAAGAAACATTTATCATGTTAATCCTTGAGTTGATATAAGTTACAGATCCTTCAGCATCACTAAATTTGTGTGCAATGTTTTATTTGTTGTAAGCGTTCATGTCTATGGCTGGGTTTGGGATATAATAGCATTCCTCCCTAGTTTTGATGTTGAAATGATAATCATGCTTGCAAAAAAACTGAAAATTGCCTTGCTTCCTGATCTTACAGAATAATGGAGATAAAAACCACACATTCCATGTGCTTTGTTGATCCTCAATGGGAAAATATGTAATCCACAATATTTATTGAATGCACAATGTTATCACAAACTAATATGTGCAATCCACCTGAATTTTGATTAAAAACCATGAAAGAAGTAAAGCAGTTATAACCGTATTCAGAAAATACTTCTATACGCTCAAGTGGGGGTAATAAAAACTGAACAAACTAAGATTTTATTGCCACGCCAAGATCAGTGACTTGGTAAGCACTCAACTGTGTATATATGTATGTACCTACAGACAACAAATGGATAGTACCATGTTCTTGGAGTTCAAGTATGACAGACCATACTGTCGTGAAAACAGTACAAGATCCTCAATAGTAAGGCATCGAAGATGTAGCCTCCTACAGACATCAAGTGATACCCTGGTGCATACTACGTTATCCACCAATCTGCGGGTAACCTGTGAACAAAATAGTAATGTAGGCGCATATCTTTGGTGGTACGGGTCCTGACAGCACAATTTTTTTCATTGCAAACAATAGGTTCAAGAGCTTGAGAGGGGCCAGGCCGTGGAATTGGTGCATCTGCTTGGTGTTTCTCTTTTGGCACATGTCGGTCACTGTAATGCCCAGACATCTGCAGTTAACATATAAGTTACTTAGTTGATTTCACACACAAAAAAGCTACTTGAACTGAAATGCATATACACGAAAGTAAAATATAGGTAGCAAAAACAGAGGTCTTACATCAGTTGATTCAATTCTTGCATCATAATTCCCTTCGAAGGAGCAAATGTGGCAGACTGTCTTCCTGGCAGAGCACTTGGACCGAGCTTGACAATGTAGAGCAAAAATGTTGACAGTCTCTTGTGGTACCACCTCCCTAGCAACAAACTAAAACAAGAAATAACGCATATGTTATGACATCCGAAAGTACATTATAGCCAAATATGAGTATATGACTATAGAGAATATAGCAACCAACATGGATGTCTTGAGGTGGATTCTGCAGTGGTACAAATTGTTTGTAAACTTCAAATCTAACGGGAAGGTGGAGCGCCGTGTGCCCATACATTGTCGACTGACGGTGCCTATATTCCTCCTCACTGCTTGAGCAATGCGATTTCATCATAAATCAGTATTTTACAAACTGCAAGAACTTAAAACAAACTACAACTTACCTATCGTCACTTCCTTTATCAGATTCACCATTTTGAGCCAACGTTACTGCCAATGATAAGATATGAAGGGTCATTGGTACTAGTTACAATATGAAGCGAATAACTAACTTCAGATCAGTACATGCTTGAAAAGCAACCGGTGGCTTGACGAGTTATTAAGTAGAGATAGCAGATATATACCTAGAAACTTCTAATTAGAAAGGAAATGCAGAATTGCAGATAGCCCTTAGAATTTGCATTTGTCCCAATCTCAATTTTCAGTGCAAAGACATTGAACCGTGTGTTCATGTACACATGGTAATGAACATGTTAAAAGGTATACCTGTGGAACCGGGGCGAAGATAATGAAATAGGACCGTAATCTCTTGCTTAACTGACGCAATCCTGCTCTTGCGGTCATCAACATCCACAGCAATGCGTAACAGATTTTCTCTCGCTGGATCACCAGGTCTACGGATGCTCAGTGCTCTTACACACTCCTCAGCGGCGTCGTCATTCCTATTCAATTGGCACAATAGCCTAGCCCGGAAAAGAGCAATCAGGAGAGAGCGGTCAAATGCAGCTGATGCTTCTGTCACCATTGCCAGTGCTCGTTCCAGGGCCTGTTTGTTATCCAGGTTCTGAGGAAATAAGGAAATCGCTTGTTCCTGCAAGGCATACGCCCGGAGTAACTGGGCGCGAGCGCAGAATGGGTACGCCTTAGCTAGGCCGTTGGCATCCTTCACCGCTTGCACAGCCGTGCGGATCTCGGTGCTCTTGAGGTCCTGCATCACCCTCTGCGCTTGACGGGGAAGATGGGAGCGGGTGATCCAGCCCTGGAAGTTCTTCAGGGAGCGCTGCGCCTTTGCCACTGTTAGCCTCTTTGAATCCGCCGCCGAGCGGTTGAAATCCATACCAGCATTGTACTCGGCGGGGTCTGCAGGGTCGGGCATCGACGCCGCACGCTGGTACTCGGCGTACGCCTCCAAGTTCCTGTCGCACGCCGCGAGCGCGTCGGCGTGGTACATGGCGGTGACGGCGCACGTCGGCGCGAGCCGTGAAGCAGCCGCGTAGTACATGACCGCGCGCTGGTAGAACCCCTCCACCACTTGGGGGCTCTCGCTGCGCTTGAAGGCGTCGAACCCGGCGTTGTGGTACAATCCCGCAGCTAGGTTTTGGGCTACTGCGGAGCTCGGTTGCGCGTCGGCAAGTGCAGCCGCCATTGTTAGCGCCTCGGCTGTCTGCCCCTCGCTGTCAAGCTCGAGGATCGATCTGGAGTGATACAGGACGGTGGCGGCGTCCCAGGACGCGGGGGAAGGTACGGACGCGGACGCGGACGAGGACAAGGACGAGGACGAGGAACCGGACGTGTACCAGGAGGATGATGACGCCATGGCTTCGCTGTCGAGGACGCGGGCGCGGAGGAGCACGAGGACGCCGCGGAGGAGCGCGAGGAAGCGGAGGAGGACGATGAAGCGGAGGCCGAGGCCGAGGATGACGAGGAGGCTTCACGAGGAGGATGAGGACGCTATGGCTTGCGCTGTCGAGGACGCGGAGGCGGAGGAGCACGAGGACGCCGTGGAGGAGGACGAGGAAGCGGAGGCGGCGGCGGTGGAGGACGAGGAAGCGGAGGCCGCGGCGGAGGAGGCTTCACGGGGAGGCGGAGGAGGACGCCGTGGCTTGCGCTCGCGAGGTGCTTGATGAATTGGTGAAACCGGAAAGGCGGTGCGCCCGTTTTGTGTCTGAGCCTGAACGAAGAGGGGAGGTCGATTTGGCCGGGTGGGTGGGTTTCCGATCCAAAAATGAAAAAGGTATTTCGGCACCAACAAAAATGTTGGAGCACATTTCGAACTGAAACACGGATTCATGCTGCAACTCGTAAACTCCAGCACTAAGTCGCTTTCCCACGAAAGGCTAGGATTAGCCCACGTCACCAATAAACGCTAATCCCAATTCTCATTGCATGTTGTACCTGTGATGTACTATGTGCTTCTAATTTTTGCTCATAGCATGTCAATTTTTAGTTGCAGGTTTAACTCGGTGTTTCCGGTGAAATTAGTGAGGTGTTTGCTTCATGATGCTTTGTGGTGAAATCGATTGTATACAAGGTCAATGTGTGTATTTTGAGATGTAACTTGATGATTAGTTTGAGGAGTTGGGTTGTTTTAGTAATCTGTACGTAGAGATAGATTGGCTTCATTATGTGCCTAATATCTAGTCATAGTGTAAAGGAACACTATGATGTTTTGGAACTCGTTAATCTAGCTCATCAGGCTCTAAGTTAATGGGAACTATAATGGATTTTAGTTCATATGGATGGATTTTAACCAATTCTATACTCTCCACACTAAAGAGATCTTCAAAGAGGTGGCGATTTGAAGCATGCCTACCAAATCATAGGTGGGGCCCCTTGGTCCATCTAAAGAATGGATCAAAAATTTATCCTTGTCTGATTTGCAACAACATGAAAATATGTTGTGTTCCTACGTGTGCGGCGTCTTATAGCTCGGGGCTACATGTAGGCCTTTTCTGGAGAAAAAATTACATTTTAGAGATTTAAATTGTTTTGAATATTTTTTCTAGATGTATAGGTAATCATGTATTCTGTAATTATGCAAAATCAGCTCGAAATACCATATATTCCAGGCTATGCAAAAATAACAAAAGTGCAAATGTGAAGTATTAAATAGTGCAAATTTTGAAACCTACAAAAACTGTCAGATTTTGTTATTTTTTGTGTGGCCCAAGATACAAGGTGTTTTGAGTTGAGATTTTACAGGTTGGTAGAATGCATCAATATCAACATCTAGAACTTTTGTTAGAATTTTTTCAAACTCTAAATTGTCATTACCCAAGAAAATAAAAAAAATGGCCTACATCTAGCCCGAGCTATATTTGTAATTTCCGGTGTTCTTACCCACTTCCTTTATGTCTCTATCCCTAGAACGTTACCTGGCTTTAACTTCTTCCTTAAGCTTAAGCTTTTGCATTTCAGAGTGGATTTATTTCCCAGCCCTGAATCAGATAGAGCTTCCGATTCAGCCTTGATGTCAAGGGAAACAATCATATTCCCCAATCAATTCTGACTTTTAAGATACTACCCTGAGGAAAAGATGTCTTGTGATAGTTATTATTTATTCAAATACTCTACCGTTAGACGGTAAGAGACAATGGCATTGTGAAATGGCTAAGCAAGTGCATGGCGCGCAGATACTCTTATTCGTTAAATAAAGTTTAACAAACATTTGCCACGTTGGTTGTACAATGGGATGTCATTCTTGGACGAAGAATTTCACCGTGCCGGATTTGTTCTGGCCTTCTGGGCTGACATGTCTTCGTATGAGCGGCTTGTCTCGTAGTTTGCGCGACTGCCATGTCGCTCAAAAATTGGTCTTAGAAAATGGAAAAGATATCGATCGTAATAGAAATATAAAATAAGACCAGAGTCACTGCCCGCCGGTGCCTGACTCTATATCTAAGAGTAAATAAGCATGACACTCACATAGAGATCAAAGCCAGCAACTGCAAGCAGCAATTTGGAGTTCCACTGGTCAGCATTTCATCCAACATGGCCATCAAATCTAAGTGAGCATCATGCTCAAATAAAGATCTGAAGTCAGTAATTTCAGGGAAACACATGGTATTGAACAGTGTAAGTATTTCATCTAACAGGCAAACCCAGCTTGTTTTATGCCTAAGAGCATGTCTAACAGGCCCCTTATTTTTCTGCCCCTTAAAACGCGAGTAGTGGGCTCTGTATTCACTTTTCGCCGGCCGAAAACTCGTGCGAGCTAGCAGACCCCGTATCCCCACCCCGTAAAACAGAATCCTGCGGAATATTCTGTTTTCAGCGGCGGCACGCGGTTGGCTATGGCGGCGGCACGGAGAAAACGGTTGGGAAATCTGAAATATCCGCGCGCCTTAGTGAAATGGGATGAGGGGTTGGCCCTGTATTCAGCCTCCCGCCCCGTACAAATAAGGGGCGAAGAGCCGCCCCGTAGACAAAACTGTAAAAAATCGATGCGGAGGCCTGTTTTACGGGGTCTGCTAGACGGCCGGGTAGCGCCCAACCCCTTATTTCGGCAGTTATTATACGGGTTTGGCCCTTTTAAGGGGTCTGTTAGCCATGCTCTAACATATTAGGACATGGTAGGTTAGCTAACAACCATGATTCATTTCGAAAACAAATATGTCAGATATCAAATTTGAAAGAACCGATGGAATGAACAAAGCATTATAACCAGTATAAGTCATTTCACCCGATTCCATCCTCCACTCCGGATATATAAACAACAGCCACTCAGGAAACACTGCATCCCGAGGATAAGGTGCCACGGCTACTACATGAGACTGGTGCCAATGCCTCGCCTCGCTATGGTTGAGACTATGGTTGAGGAGAGCTTGAGGCACTCGCGCTGGAAGCGCTTGAGTCAGACGTCGTTCCAGTTAGGCACCTGATGCTGGTTGACGCAGGCATTGGCGCAGACGTGAAGCTTGGAGACGCCGCATACAGTAGCTAACAACCAAGATTCGTCAAGATAAAATTATCAAGAATCATGAAATTAACAGAGCAGACCAACCATGATAACCGTTTCAATCTATTCCGATACTCTAGATATATAAATGGGGGGGAGATTCTAAGAGGCTTTTTACGGTACAAATTACTAGTCTCATAGATGAGTAGTATTGAGCGGGAGTAGTTTAGGAAGGTAATTGTTTGTAATATTTTTATTCCATGTAAATGCAGCTTGCTCCCAGGATTTTCCGGGTAAGGATCTATCCGTCCACATTATCCATCCATCTGCTCATGTCCTTGCACTTGCCATAGGTTAATCATAAAACGACTGCCTCAGCTATAATCAATCCCGCATTAAAAAAAATTTGTGTATAATGTGTTCCCGTAATACTTGTGGCTTCCAATTGCCAGGGTCGGCCGTATGTTTTTCGGGGCCCTTGGGCGAAGTCAACAAAAAGGCCTCTTGAGGCTACATATATGTCTACTTTCAGTTTATATGCATATTTTCGATAGAAATAAAAATAATAAAATGGTAGAAAATATAATAAGTGTTTTCTCAAATTTTCCTAATAAAAATAATAAAATTGTATAAAAATAATAATATGTAAGAGAAACATTTGGATAGCAATCGACTGAAAAAATAATTATTTAAAGCACCCCTTTGCGATTCAATAAACTTATTGGCTAGCTTTCTCTTTTTCTTTTTCGCAGTACCCGGCATTTATTTTGGCATCCTAATAATAATGAAGGAATATACATCAAATTAAAATGCTAATTATTAAGAGAGTAAATCATGGATTTAGATGAAAAATTAGATTGAAGATTTAATCATGTGCTGGGCAGGTTGTTGATCGACGAGCGGTTAACTGGGCAAAGCAATCGGCGAGCAGGGAGGGCGGTTGAGCGAGGCGATCGACGAGACGCAGAGACGAGGAAGACATACAAACTGGTGATCGTCTATTGTTTTTCCCAAGGAAATTGACCGAGGCAGGGCAGACCCTTGGCCACGCGTACTGGTCGCCTCGTGGAAGACTTCCGATGGGAGTTGGACCGACAGGGGACTTGCTGTCTGGCTTCAGTACTTCTTCCATCGTTTTCTTAGTGGGCATATTCACTTTGTATCAATTTTTTTCAGCTCATAGTATAGAGAAACTCCGATCCTGGCCCCCTCCCGACCTGGGCCCTTGGCGGCCGCCCATGGCTGCCATGGGTCAGGGCCGCTCCTGCCAATTGCTGTATAGTGACTCCTGGAGCAAAGCACAAAGGCACACCAAACCTCCACACCTATCTCGTCGATCACGGTGCGCCTTTGCCTCGGCGGATTCTCCCTCCCCCTCCACGGCAACAAGCTTTTATGACGGCGGCAAACTAGCTTGTTGGGAAGAAAAGGCAAAGAAGTTGTTGCACTTTCTTGGGCTCTTGGTTTGCGTCGGAAGTGAGCCGTGAAACCTCACGCCTGGATGCTACCTATAGCTGCTCTTCTTCATCCCAGTCTCCAGCGAGGCAGTCTTGGCCGGCCGCGAGGCCCACCGCGACTTGTACTTGGTGGCGGACAAGGTCGCAAACCTTCGGAGGAAGAAGCTGTAATGTCCCAGGTTTAGAGACGATCGAGGGGTAGATTTTAGAAAGGGATGTGCACTGCATCGTAAATTATGGGGAAAATTTGCGCTTTTAAAACAAAACTGCATCGAAGGGGGACAAGTTTCTCTCTCGACACCTTACAAGGTTGGGGTTTCGAGAGTGCGACAAACTTGCTTCTCATTCAACTAAGTTAGGGTTTTGAGAAGAGAGGAGAGGTATTGCATTACAACTTAAGTTGCATGATTGAATTCAAACCTAAGTTGCATTTGAATTTCAAATTCAAACAACAAATGAATATCTCATAATTCAAATGTGAGGTAATTCATTAAGAAAATTATAAATAATAAACAATATAAACAATACAAATATAAAGTAAAGCTCATTAGAGAAAATTGGAGCTTTATTGATAATAACACAAGATACATTGTCTTTACAATATTCAGATTTGAAATTAAAGAAATTACAACACATTACAAGAATTGACAAAATAGAAAAAGAAAGAAAAAGAAAGAAAATTACAATGAAATGAATTATCCTAAACTACAAGTTGATCTTCATGAATTACATGATCAAGATGATCTTGAGTCTCATCTTGATCATCTCCAAGTCCCTGCACACAAACAAAGCAAAACAAGTGTTATGCCAAGTGGCAAAACCACTTGGCAGATTAGAAAAAACAGTGAAATGATGGATAATACCAAGCTCTGCCGAGCTGATCCTCTCACAACTCAAGTCCCAAGCACCAGGACACACACACACTAGCTGCTCACACAGCTAGTGTGCATGCTCAACAGCAACACACAGGGAGAGTCACCAAGTATTGCCAGGCTCAGTTGTCGACCAGGAGAGCAAAGAGAGGATGATATAAAACCTTTTTTCCATCCAAAACCTAGTCATTCATCGACAAGCAGCTGGGTAAGTTCACCAGAAACACAAGAACACAAGAACAGGAAGAACAGCCACTGCTCATAAATAAGCATGCTATGCATTACAGGAGCATAGAAGGGTAGAACCCTGTTTGTGTCATCATCTGGTTACTAAACCATTTGGTGCAAGCAAATATGGAAGAAGTCAATAGGTTAATCAACCAAGGGAACATTGGTTGGATCAAAACACTGACACCACCAAGGAAATCCAGCAAGGGTTGATCCTATCTAGTCAACCATGAACACCTAGCACCTATAGCAAGTATACCATCAGACAGATAGACCATATGGTGTCTATTCATGTTTGTCAACATCAAAGACCACTGGTAATCCAAAAGAGGATTAACCAGAAGACATTCACCAAGCCATAAAAGCCACAGAGAAGGGGAGCTACCCTATGACAGCAACGCGGTGACAATGGTGGCCGCCAAAGTACATATGCACCCGCTGGGAGGCCCCTAGAATCTGGAAGGACACCGCGCCATCCTCCCGTTGCGCGCTCCGAGACGCACTTGAACCTCAACCATGCGTTGGTGCCGGTGCACGCGATCCCGAGGAGCGTTGCCATGAAATCTTCCACCGCGATGCCTACCTGCCGCTAGATCTACTTCAGGACGCGATCGGAGCCCAGTGTGCGCGCCTCGGCGTGAGGAGCACGCCGATCCAACCTGGGCCCCCACCGGCAACGAGGACTGGTGGGCAGACTTCTTCAAGGTGCAGTACGCCGCTGACATGGCCAGCACCGACGGCCTCGTCGGCAGGACCAACATGTGGAACAGGGAGGGGCGCCTCCGTTTCTGGGGAGTACCCGGGCGCACCCTCCCGAACATCGTCGAAAAAATCAACAACGGCGCCCCCAGGTTAGTAATGTCGCCTTCTACGCCACCATCTCCTCGGGCTCTGGCGCGCTGGCAGCCGAGGAGGACAGGCTCGTCCTCCTCGCACTTGTGTTCTTCGGGTCCGGCGCAATCGGCACCTTCCTCGCACCGCGCCATGCCGTAAGCCGTGCCGAAACACGAGGTGAAGGTGGATCAGGAGTACGCAACGCCGCCCGCGATTTCGAGGCGCGGCAGCAGCGGCGGCGAAATCACCATCCAGGAACTAGCGCGGCCGCAACAGAGGGGCGTCGGCGCCCTCCTCGTTCCGAAGCCGGAGGTGAAGGAGGAGCAGGACAACGAGGAGGCCGTGAAGGCCGCGAAGATGGCTAAGTACCTGCATCGGCAGCGTCTCATCGCTAGCAGCGATGGCCGTGAGGACTACCCAGGGCTGAACGCGGCGTTCATGGCGTCGTTGAACGACAAGGACGCCTGGAGGGGCGACATCGACGCGGCGATTGCAATGTCCATCCGCGATTCCGGAATGCCACTCGTCCACCTCACCCATGACGACGAAGTTGGGCCCAGCGGCGCGGTGAAGGATGAGCCCACCGACAAGCCCGACGAGCGCGACAAGCAGGACGTCATCGACGACAGCATGTACAACTTCCACCAGTACTACGACCCCTCTGGACGCCGCAAGTACTACTAGATTAGTTTTAAGTTTAAATTTTATCAAATTTCGTTCAAATCCATGTAATATATAGCAAGTTTGTATGAATTCGACTATTTTCAATTAAATTTAAAAAATACTATATTTCTGTTTGGCGGACGTGGCTAGGTAGCGACGCCCCTAAACACGGCACGAAGAAATAACGTCCACAAACGCTAAATCCGCCGCGTTTTATGGGACGCTTTTAGGGACGCGACTTGGAGATGCTCTTACGCGGCAACCTATTGGAGATGGCCTAGAAATGGAAACTTTTGTTCGCGGAAGTGGAATAGGATCGGAGGAGCAGCCTAGCCGTATGGATTTAGATCTACCAAATTTTCCCACATGCATGCAGAAATTTGCATATCTTACTTTTTGGAAAAATACTACTCCTTTATCTAACAAGTATTGGTCATCCTCAGCCTTTGGATCTTGGTTGTTGGACGGTTGGTGCTTCTCTGTCCCTACCGTAAAAGACCCCGATTCTAAACAACAAACTAAAACGAGGCTCGCTTCGGTGTCCCCCCACCACCACCAAAATTTTCTCTCGTGCCTTATTTTTTTAACCCGTAAAAGCCCAAATTAAGCCATATGTATCATCGTATAGATATACTAGGTATACTCAATGTTCCTACCAGCCGATGTGACCGACGAAGTATATTACCCATGGACGTTTCTGTTTTCAGCTTACACCATTATCTGCACGTCTGACTACTGAAAAATATAGACGTAAACGGACAGTACGGGCTACTCTAGGGCTTGTACTCATGTATTTATATTCACTTTTAATCATTGCGTCCCTGGTTACAAGAGGTATAAAGAGATCTTACCGTTCATGTGTTTCAGTTCATCAAAGTTTGAACGAAGGGAGGGACACCGAAGCAAAAGTGGTCAGCATTTCATCCAACGGGGCCATGAAATCTAATAAGTGAGTACCATGCTCGGATAAAGATCTAAATTCAGCAATTTCAGGGAAATGCATATGGTACAAGAGCGATGCTATACGTACGATAAGTTACGTACGATTCTTTTACGATCCTATGTTGCAGCACCGTCACGCGCTCGTCTAGCAACTGCGGGCATCTGCAGACGCAGCGAGTATGCCCGCACCAGAGCAGCACCACCGAGCAAAGCAACACGAACTCACCCCTTCAGCAGCGCGTAGAACGCCGCATCCTATCCGCTCATTCGATTCCGTAGCTCCACGCCTAGGCCTTTGCGGCCGCCGTTGCCTGCGGAAATCAAGGAGACGACGAGCTGGCGGCCGGCGTCGTTCATGGAGACGACGAGCTGGCGGCCGGCGGCGTTCATGGAGGCGACGGTCAACTAGCTAGGCGGAGGAGTCCAAAGAGGAGGCAGGATTGGTTGGCCTCGTGCTGCAATGAGCACCAGCATGCCAAGCAATGAGAACAAACCAACGAGGAATCCGTTGTGTGAAGCAATTTGACTGGTTCGATAGTACTGCGGGTGCGGAGGAAGTACATCGTACAAAGATCGGACGTGATTTGTCGTGTGTGAAGCAATTTCGATGGTACAACATGGCAAACCCAGCCTGCTTTATGCCTAGCATATCTCGACGTGTCGTACGTTGGCTAGCAATCATGATTCATCTTGACAGCATATCAGATCAAATTTGCAAGGACTGATGGAATGAACAGAGCATAATAACCAGGATAAGCCGTTTCACTCAACTCCAATCCTCCCCTCCGGATATATAAGCGACAGCCACAGATGTCTGAAGTCTCTAAGCAACAAATAAACCGAAGCAGGAAACACTGCATCCCCAGGATAAGGTGCCAGGGCTACTACATGATGGTGGATGGGAGCTTGAGGCACTCGCTCTGGCACCTCTTGAGGTAGACGTCCTTCCAGTTGGGCACCTGGTGCTGGTTGACGCAGACGGCGCGCGTAGGCGTCGGCGCAGGCATCGAGCTCGGAGACGCCACAGACGGTGTGACGCCTCGATCCACTTTTTATTATAAGAAACACTTTTATATTATTTTATTTTATTTTCTATTTGCTGCACTATTTTAATCCGAAAATAAAAAACTATTTACTTTTCTTATTTGCATCCAAAATACCAAAAACAATTAACCCCTTTACAGTTTTTTACTTAGTTACTTTATTTCATCTAACTTTACTCGCTTTATTTTTACTTGTGTCTTATTTACTTACGTAAAATCTTGTGCTTGACAACCACACGACGGAGTTGGGTCACAAAGCTTTTATTTTACTTGCAGAATTGCTAGAAGAAGAGAGAAGAGAATACTCTTCGAGTCACCCTTGTGGGAAAATACTCCGCTGATATAACACTCTGCACTTAAAATCTCAACGTATCAAGATTTTTTTTTGGCGTTGTTGTTTACGTCATCAACGGTGAATGACGGGTAGCAGTCCCTGACCTGATCGCGGCTAACCGTCACGAATATTGTAGAAAGGTAGGTCGGTCCTATGGGATGACCCTCCAGTGGCAGAATATACACGACGGCTTCAGCTTTTGTTGCAAAATAAAATTAAATCTTTATGTACCGACTCCTAAGCTAGTTATTTGGAATTGTGAAGGAAAAAATATCATTTTATGCACTGATAGTGTGTTTGAATTGGCGTATTAGAATAAGTTTAATAGTAGAGCCAGCTGCTGGCTATAACATTGTGTCATGTCATCTAGAGTTAGCTTATAGCCAACATATACAATAGTTAGCTATATGAATGTACTACTTTTTTGATCAATGACTCACCTCCTATTCTCTCAAAGTGCCTAGGAACAAGTGTTAACACTAGTGGAAAACAAGGCTTTCGTGGAAGCCTTTTATCGCGGGCGCGTCTCGACCCGCGACAAATGGCATGGCCACGTCGCCCCGAAACCCTTTGGAGCGGTCTGGGCCTTTTGTCGCGGCCTTTTGTCGCGGCCTTTTGTCGCGGGCCGTATAACTTTTTCATGTCTCTCTTCTCCACATATGCAAAGGTGCCACATAGGCGAGCTATAAGCTTACTTGCTCTTAACAAAGCATGCCCCCATTAACACAGCAGTAGATATGGGTCCTTTGAGAATACGCCTCCTCAACGACCAATGGTTAACGGCGGTTCTGTGGAGCGGTTTTGCGAGAGTAGTTAATAATGAAATAGTCCGGCATCTTTTTGGTTGGAAAATTAGCGCACTTCGTGTTTTTCTTCTCTCTCTTTCGTTCAGCGGCCACGTGTGATTCCGTTCGAGTCAGCGTAACTTTCCGTAAGCGTCCGTACGTGTAGCATTGGAGAGATGAGTGGATGAGACTGGTACTTACGTTGACGTGAGAGTAGGACAGAGCGGAGATTGAGCACACGGGTACGACTAGTTGCCTACTTGGTACGCACGCGGAAAAACGAATGTGCGCCGCATACAAATCTACGGAGTAGATCTCTGAACTTTCCATCTTCGTCCTACCTCGATCCGTGGTAATCCATAGACCATAGAGAAAAGACTGCGAAATCATTTCTGCGTACACTATATATACGCCAAGTCTACATGCCTCTTCGTTCACCAAAGCGCGCGCACGTGTGCAACTCAGGCTACAGAGTATAGGAAGAACATATACACACGTTCTGATCAATGGAGATCACGAGCAGGACGATGCTGCGGCCAGCCTACTCTGCGCTCGCCGGGGAGAAGATGCCGCTGACAGTGTTCGACCGCGTCGCCATCGACATCTTCATCCCCACCGTGCTCGCGTACGCAGCGCCGGCGCCGTCCAACGAAGCGCTCAGGGAGGGCCTCCTCAGGGCCGTCGCACTGTACCCTCACCTGGCCGGCCGCCTGGCCGTCGACCACCAGGGCCGGCGGTTCATCCACCTCAACAACGAGGGCGTCCTTGTCGTAGAGGCCACCCTCCCGGTCGACCTGTCGGAGGTGCTCGTCGGCGGCCGCATGGCCGCCGGCGTCGACGAATCGTACCCTACAATACCGGAGGTACCCCACGATTATAATTTCTCTATGTCACGAGTCACGAGTCACGACGACCTACGTCACATGCATGCATGCTGTAACTGCTTGTATGTACGTACGGATTTCAGGAGAACATCGGGGTAGCGCTGCTGCAGATCCAGCTGAACCGTTACAAGTGCGGCGGTGTGGTGATCGGCATAATCTCCCACCACCACGCGGCCGACGGCCACTCCGTTAGCACCTTCTTGACCACGTGGGCGAGCGCGGTGCGCGATGGCAAGGACTTCGTCGCGCCGTCACCTTTCCTCGACCGCGCGGCAACCGCGGTGCCTCGCAGCACGCCGGCGCCGGAGTTCGACCACCGGTCAATCGAGTTCATGGATGCACATGACAAGAAACCCGTCGTCCCCATGAGCAGAATCAGGAACCTCGCAGTTCATTTCACGGACGACTTCGTAGCTGACCTCAAAGCCCGCGTCGGCTCCCGCTGCAGCACGTTCCAGTGCCTGCTCGCGCACGTGTGGAAGAAGATGACGGCGGCGCGGGACCTGAACCCGGAGGAGTTCACCAAGGTGAGGGTGGCCGTGAACTGCAGGGGCAGGGCCGATCCCCCCATTCCGATGGACTTCTCCGGGAACATGGTGTTGTGGGCGTTCCCGAGGCTTCAGGTTCGGGACGTTCTGAGCTGGAGCTACGGCGGCGTCGTCGGCGCCATCCGCGATGCCGTGTCGCGCATCGACGACGAGTACGTGCAGTCGTTTGTCGACTTCGGCAATGTGGCGGACGCCAACGGAGAGGAGCTCGTCGCGACGGCGGCTGATCCCGGCACCATGCTGTGCGCGGACATGGAGGTGGACAGCTGGCTGGGGTTCAAGTTCCACCAAATAGACCTTGGCACCGGGCCGCCGTCCGCGTTCCTGCCGCCGGACTTGCCGGTGGAGGGGCTCATGATCTTCGTGCCGTCGTGCAAGGCCAAGGGCGGCGTCGACCTGTTCCTGGCCGTCGCAGAGGAGCACGTCGAGGCGTTCGAGCAGATCTGCTACTCACTGGAATGATCGACAGAGATACGGACATGGCCCCATGCATGTCGTCGCTTTGTCCGCATGGATATGCATGCGATAAACAGTGTCACGTCCCTTTGATTTTTTTTGTAATTGACTCGAATTTAATATAAAATTGTACTAAATCTGAATTAATTAAAAGAGATCGGTGGAAATACATAGCTAGGGCTTTTCCGTTGCGTACAAATATTTTGTGTGTAATCAGAAACGTGGATATTATTGACATGTGTAAATGGTCAGATCTTTTTATATTTTACAATGAGAAATTGTGAGAATTCTGAGTGTGGGCTAGACATATAGAGATATTAATTATCTCCATTCTAAAATATAAACCTTTTCTGAAAAACTAGTTTATCTTTCCAAAAAATCTTATAGCTTTAAACGGAGGTAGCACTAGCTAAGTGTGCAGACATTGCTCTTTACCACGTAAAAGGGACTAGATCGATGGGTTGGAAGTTGATGCCTTTGCGCGCCTCACCCCTCGACCGTGTTATATTGTTGTCGAATGGTCAAGGTTAAAGATTTCGGTTACAACTTCATACTTACGCTAGGATCTAAACAATATTAACAACCTAACGGTGAGATCACAAAGAGATAGAATTGTAGTTATCTACACTAACTAGCACACCCTCTCAATCACAACCGTACACGGTTGAGACTGGCCTTAAAATGCTACATCGCCTTGTATAGTAGTGCTTTGATGAAACCATCACCAATCACCAGAAGGTAGAAACCGAATGTCAAGAAGCTATGCTTAGCTAAAATAGGGTTAGCTAAAAGATATGTGCCGCCCGAATTTGCACACCACAAACATGACGTCTCAACTCTCAACCGAGACACGCCCAATTCATGAAGAACCGACTGAAGTTGAAGCCATATAATTTCTAGTGCTTTGATGAAACCATCACCAATCACCAGAAGGTAGAAACCGAATGTCAAGAAGCTATGCTTAGCTAAAATAGGGTTAGCTAAAAGATATGTGCCGCCCGAATTTGCACACCACAAACATGACGTCTCAACTCTCAACCGAGACACGCCCAATTCATGAAGAATCGACTGAAGTTGAAGCCATATAATTTCTGCAGTTACATTAGCTAAAGTCTTATACTCAGGCACTATATTGGACCTGCATATAGTTGGTTGTTTTCTGCCACTCCAAAAAGTAAAATTAGGACCAAAGAAAACGGAAAACCTTCCTCTATGATTAGCATCGCCTTTCCAATCAGACATCATGTTGGCCATCTAGGGTTAGGCTGATGCGGCTATTGGATATTGGTGCGATTTGTTGCGATGTCGGTGGTGGCCGTTGCCCAAGGCTTGGGCTTCTAGGGCACAATGTATGACATGGTGGGCGCATCTGGGTCGGTGTCTTCCCTGAGTCCATTGGGACCTGCCTTCTTTTCGTTGTTGGGATTCGTAGCATAGACAACAAACAAATTTCCTACCGCAAAAATGAATAACAAGCCAAGATCTAATCTAGTAGATGGTAGCAATGAGGTGAAGATCAACATACCCTCGAATAGCGCTAAGTGTTAACGAGATAAATCTCGTGGTGGATATAGTCGATCACTTGCCGCTTTCAAAAGCGTGTAGAAGATCTTGACGGTGCCACAGTCAGGCAGCACCTCCGCACTCGGTCACACATACAGTGTCGATGAAGACGTTCTCCCCTGTTCCAGCGGCCAGCAGATGTAGTAGATCCTCCTTGGAATCCCGCCAGCACGACGGCGTGGTGACTGTGGTGGTGGAGATCTCCAGCAGGGTATCGCCGTAAGCAGTGCGGGAGAGAGAGAGAGAGAGAGAGAGAGAGAGAGAGAGAGAGAGAGAGAGAGAGCAGGGAGATCTAGGGTTTGGGAGAGAGGGGGGCTTGGGGCGCCGGCCTGGGAGCCCCTTGGTGGTGCGACTGGCTTGTCGTGGTCAGCCCCCTCCCCTCTCCACCTCTTTATATAGGTGGAACCCCTAGGGTTGCCCCAAAACCACTTTGGAGTCCAACTCCAAAACTTACCAAACTGGGAAACATAGAGGGAGAGGGATTTCTCCCCGTCCTTCTTTCTTGGCCGGCCAACATGGTGGAATCCACCATGGACTCCACCTTCCCACTTGGTGGGTTGGCTAGGGCTGGTGGAGTGGAGTCCATCCGGGACTCCACCTGCCATAGTGAATTATTCCGAATGATTCTAGAACCTTCTACAACCTTCCATAAATTCACCGGACCACTCCCAAACTTGGAATGTGACTTCCTATATATGAATCTTATTCTCCGGACCATTCCGGAACTTCTCGTGATGTCTTGGATCCCATCCGAGACTCTGAACAATATTCGAACTCCATTGCATATTCCATATCTACTTAAAACGATATCGAACCTTAAGTGTGTCACCCTACGGTTCGTGAACTTTGCAGACATGATCGAGACTCTTCTCTGATCAATAACTAATAGCGGGACCTAAAGATTTATAATCGCTCCCACATATTCAACGATGACTTCGTGATCAAAAGAACCATTTACAGACGATACCTATTCCCTTTGTCTCGCGATATTTAACTTATCAGAAGTTTGATAGTCAATATCTCTATACCTAGTTCAACCTCGTTACCGATAAGTACTCTTTACTCGTTCCGTGATATTACATCCCTTGTGAGCTAGTCACATGCTTGCAAGATAGTTGGATGACATTCCGCCGAGAGAGCCCAGAGTATATCTATCCATCATTTAGATGGATAAATCCCACTCTTATCCACGTGCTTCGACCCTATACTTTCCGAACACTTAATGTCACATTTATAACAACCCATTTACGAAGTAGTGTTTGGTGTCATCAAAGCATCCATCCGGTGTGTAGGTGATTAACATGATCTCATGGTCGAAGGATTAGGTTACTATGTATCTTAAAGCTTGAAGCACAATGAACTTAATGACTTGATCATATGCTACGCTTACTATGGGTGTATCCATCACATCATTCACCTAATGATATGATCTTGTTATTAATAACATCCAATGTTCATGATAAGGAAACCATGATCATCTATTAATCAACAAGCTAGTTTAACAAGAGCCTTACTAGGGTCTCTTTTATGTTTACAAAACGCACAAGTATTAATGTTTCCGGTTAATACAATTATAGCATGGGATGTAAAAATTTATCATGAACACTAAGATATAATAATAAACATTTTTATTATTGCCTCTTGAGCATATCTCCAACAGTCTCCAACTTGCACTAGAGTCAATAATCTAGTTTACATTTGTAAAGATCTAACACCTTGGCCTTCTAGTGCTTATCATGTTTGCTTATGGGAGAAGTTTCAGTCAACGAATCTGACATGCTCAGAAACGTATGTATTTTGCAATTCATTGCGTCTCCCCGCATCACTCGTTTTTTCAAATGAGTCGGCATTAATGGTATATGTTTGGTATTCTGGTGGAATTTTAATTCCGCGGTCTGAAATATGTTACCAATATTGTCACATACAATATAGCTTCATAGTTCTGACACTACCGGAACTACACCAAGTTCTCAAAGAACTCCTCGACTTAAACACCCTCAGTTATTGTCAAAACAATGATATATTCTGCCTTAGTTTGTAGAATCCATCATAATATTTAGAATTCATTTAAATCTAGCATAGACTTCATCTAGCCCATTGTGCTATCTTTTAATGAATACTTGGCCTAATTGAGATTGAAATTCATTTTTATATGTAATCAAACTAATATCGGTGCAACTACTTACAACGATTTGTTTATCAATGCCCCATATTAAGCAATATATTTATATCCTTGGCTCTGACAAAGCACTCAGGGATATTATTACTGTTGTCCAATGATCATCATATGAATTATTCTGATATATGCTCGTAACACCTTAGAGCATAGGACATCTGATTGTGTACATATTATTCATGATCTAAAATCACTCATGTGTTTTTACTCATTGAGGGTCAAATACACTCAAGTCTTGTTAAACCTCCACATGGAAAAGAACACCTTCTTGACATTTTTATATTGAACTACTTCAATATTTATTCTATGTACTTTGACTTAAACTTATTATGCGTTTCAATCTATCTTCATAGATCTTGACACTAAATATGTTTTAGTCCATATCCTTTTATTGAAGTTAATTTTCAATGAAACCTTTTAATCACATCAAGTTCATAATTACATCATTTCTAATCAACAATATATCATCCACCTAAAGTATTATAAATATATATCAGCGCTCCCACTTAATTTCTTGCAAATTCAAGCATCTTCATTATTTCCGATGAAATCAAAACTCTTTGATTATTTCATCCGGTGAAGATTCTAACTCCGTGATACTCACTTCATCCAGTGAAGTTTGTATACCTTTCTAGCATTCTGCGGACTAGCAAAACTCTCAATTGTATCTTGTATACACCTTTAATACACATTTCTGTTAAGGAATGTATTTCTGCCATCCTACTAACATATCTCATGAAAGAAATATGTAGTGATTACTAGAATAATCCGTATAGACTATAAGCATTGTTGCGAAAGATCTAATCTTATAGCAGTCAACTCTTTAAACTTTGTCGTAAAAAAACTTTTGACAAGTCGAGCTTATTCAAGGATATTTCATCCATGTCCATTTATAAATCCACTTACTTTTAAAAAGTATTTATTCCTTCAGAAGGTTTACCAAGCTCCAAGCTTGATTATAGATATTATCTTGGATTTTATGGCTCTTAGTCATTTTAACGGGGTTAGGTCCCATCATAACTTCTTTGTATGTAGTTGGTTTATCATTGTTCAAAATCAATCCTTTGTCCACAAATAATTTATTTGATCACAAAGTAAACCATACCTACAATAGTTCAATAGGTACTTCGATCACCATGGTTATAACTATTTGTAGATATGGGAGCCATGAGCATTGTGGCTGCTTCCGGAACCATTTCTGACGCTGCGCTACTCTGCTCATCATGCTCAGGTTCATCAACCTTATCGAGTTCCATTGTCCCCCCACTCAAATATTTCGCGAGAAACATTTTTTTGGAAATAAGCAAGAAACATCAACAAACATGTTTTTCTTTGACTTCATAGTGGAAAGAATTCCCAATTTGTTCTCTGGAATAACCAACAAAGAAATTCATCCGATTTTGATTGTAAACTCATGTACTTATGATATGCATACCAAAATTTAAGAAATGACTATTAGGGTTTATACCCATGCCATAACTCGTATGGTGTCATTTCAACGGATTATGATGACGCTCTATTTAGTGTAAAAGCGGTAGTCTCTAAAGCATAATCCACAAAAAATATGATGGCATCATTTTATTTTTATCTCATTAATCCAACAAGGTTTGTATACGACCCTCGAATACTCCATCATAACACTATGGTGTTCCGTGAAACGTGAGTTGTAGAACAATTTTGTAACTCTCATAGATGTTCGCTAAAACTCGTAATTCAAATATTTTCACCATGATCCAATCATAGATATTTGAATTTTCTATTACGATGATTTCTACTTCTTGCTGAAATTTATTTGAATCTATTCAAATGTTTCAGAATTCTTCCTCATTGAATAAATATATCCATATATATACACTCAATTCATTGTTGGAAGCTTTCATCAAGTAGAAGAATCTTACGCACACAACTATGCCCAATGAACCACATACATCATCATCTATATTTCCACTAAGTTAGTTGCCCGTTCAACTCTTGGCCTATCAATGGTATTTAAATCATTTAGAAAAGATTTTCAAGTGCCAAACGATTCAAAATCGAATGACTCCAAAAATCCATTTGCATGGAGTTTATTCATGCGTTCCTTTCTAACATGACCTAAATAGCGGTTCCACAAATAAGTGGAATTCAAATCATTTGCCTTATGGCATTTTAGCGTTAGTGTTATGCATGTGTGTTTCACCTTTAAGACTTATAATAACTTATCCATCGTACATGGACTACGGTCATAATTTGAACAACTCATTGTTTTCATTTGACCAGAGCAAAATAACAATTATTATGTTCTTTATTATAAATCTGAAAAGCTAGGTAGAATGCCAACGATGAACACAATAACACTTTATTTTGTTCCAGACGTGCATTATTACCGCATTCATTGTCAGTCACTTAGGCCATTGTATTCTTGTATTGTGTTGTGTTGTATGACACCTCATACCAACCAATATGGGTATAAATACCCAAGAATTCCATTGTGTGACCAATCAAAAATACATTCATAACATGTATATCATATATATACACCTGAGCTAGACTTTCTAGTCTTTTCTTTCTTTCTGCCAAAATCTTTTGTAGTTTCTCTTTCAGTTTTCATCTTATTCTAGAAAACACTTCAACATCAATAACTTCTAGGCTTGTTGGTCAAATACCAATAACCTTGAGTTTCGTATTTTTAAGTTGATCATCACATGACAAGTGTTCCGGATTTCACTATTAGTAACCTCTTAATGTGATGAACAATTTCACTCATAATTTTATCCATCAAATCATGACAACTTCATGATGAAGCTACTATGGCTCATATGGATATGCGAATAACATTAGTGCCCAACTAGTTGGAGGATCGAGACACCTAGCGTCTTCAACCTTCGTACATTCCCATAAAACTTATGAGTTTATGTAGTCCCACTAAATTATATTCTATCATCTAGCTTGTAATAAGGTCTTAGATATCACATATATCTCATGCCTTGCTTATTTCTGGAAAAAAAAACTTTTTGAGCTCCTTACTTTTCAATCGGATTTGAACATCAAGTTCACGGAGACAATATAACTTTAGACATTAATTGAAATCATTGCTCTTCGAATCATCAGTTTGAGGATTACCAAAAGTTTGCAATAGGTTAATCATTTCTTGATTCTTTAAACTAGTCTGTAAAGTTATTTGCCAGATTTAGCATTGTTTCTATCTCAATTACAATCCTAGTGCAATGTAGAAAATGGATGCCAATTCTACTAAATTTAATTCAAATATAATTTAGACTAAGTTCATGATAAATTGAGTTTACTATTAATTCTTAAATTAACTAGGTGAACTCCCACTTAAAACAACATCCCTCACGTTGCCTTAGTGATTAAACGAACCAAATCCACTACACCAAGTCCGATCATCACGAGAGATGATGTAGCTTCAATGGCGAACATCGACATGTTCATCATATCATCTATATGATTCATGCTTAACCTTTCGGTTTGCCGTGTTCCGAGGCCATGTCTGTACATGCTAGGCTTGTCAATCACACGTTGAGTCTATCACACCGATCATCACGTGATGCTTCGAAACAATGAGTCTCAGCAACGGTGCAAACTAAGGATGAACACTTTATTATCTTGATTTTTAGTGAGAGGGATCATCTTATAATGCTACCGTTGTGATCTAAGAAATACAAGATGCATAAAAAGGATTAAAATCACATGCAATTCATAATGTGATATGATATGGCCATTTTATCTTTGCGCCTTTGATCTTCATCTCCAAAGCACGTGCATGATCTCCATCATCAACGGGCATGATCTCCATCATCGTCGGCGGGGCGTCAAGGTCCATGTCGCCGTCTGCATGGTTGTCCAACACTTGTAGCAACTATTATAACCTTTGAAATAAAACTACTTCACGATGAATCGAAACGAAATTAAAGACAACCATAAGGCTCCGGTTGCCACAATACAATAAGGATCATCTCATACATCAAATATATTCATAATCACATCATGGCCATATCACATCACCAAACCCTGCAAAAACAAGTTAGACACCTCTAATTTTGTTTACATATTTTACGTGGCTTCGGGTTTTCGAGTAAGATCCGATCTACCTACGAACATGAACCACAACGATGATACAAGTGTTTTCAATTGCAAATTGTAAATTGGATCTTAACTATGGTGAGAGAAATTGACACCCGCAAAGCCACTTATGCAATACAAGTTGCATGTCAAGCGTGGAGCAAGTATCATGAACGCGGTCATGTAAGGCTAGCCCGGGCTGCTTCATCCCACCATGCCGCAAGATGCAAAATACACGATAAGCAAACGACAATAAAAACATCAACGCCCACAAAACCATTGTGTTCTACTCGTACAACCAATCTATGCATAGACACGGCTCTGATACCACTGTTGGGATTCGTAGCATAGAAAACAAAAAAATCCTACCGCAAAAACGAATAACAAGCCAAGATCTAATCTAGTAGATAGTAGCAATGAGGTGAAGATCAACATACCCTCGAAGATCGCTAAGTGTTAACGAGATAAATCTCGTGGTGGATGTAGTCAATCAGTTGCCGCTTTAAAAGCGGGTAGAAGATCTTGACGGTGCCACAGTCGGGCAGCACCTCCGCACTCGGTCAGACGTATGGTGTCGATGAAGAAGTCCTCCCCCGTTCCAGCGGGGAGCGGATGTAGTAGATCCTCCTCGGAATCCCACCAGCACGATGGTGTGGTGACGGTGGTGGTGGAGATCTCCGGCAGGGCTTCGTCGTAAGCAGTGCGGGAGAGAGAGAGAGAGAGAGAGAGAGAGAGAGAGAGAGAGAGAGAGAGAGAGAGAGAGAAGAGGGAGAGCTAGGATTTGGGAGAGAGGGGGGCTTGGGACGCCGGCCTGGGAGCCCCTTGGTGGTGCGGCTGGATTTTGGGGGTCATCCCCCTCCCTTCTCCTCCTCTTTATATAGGTGGAACCCCTAGGGTTGCCCCAAAACCACTTTGGAGTCTAACTCCAAAACTTACCATATTGGGAAACCTAGAGGGAGAGGGATTTCTCCCTTTCCTTCTTTCTTGGCAGGCCAACATTGTGGAATCCACCATGGACTCCACCTTCCCACTTGGTGGGTTGGCTAGGGCTGGATCCCATCTCCTCGTGATGTCCTGGATCCCATCCGAAACTCTGAACTATATTCGAACTCCATTCCATATTCCATATCTACTTAAAACGACATCGAACCTTAAGTGTGTCACCCTACGGTTCGTGAACTATGCAGACATGATCAAGACTCTTCTCTGATCAATAACTAATAGCGGGACCATGAGATCCATAATAGCTCCCACATATTCAACGATGACTTCGTGATCGAAAGAACCATTTACATACGATACTTATTCCCTTTGTCTCACGATATTTTACTTAGCCGAAGTTTGATCGTCGGTATCTCTATACCTAGTTCAACCTCGTTACCGATAAGTAATCTTTACTCGTACTGTGGTATGGCATCCCTTGTGAGCCACTCACATGCTTGCAAGCTAGTTGGATGATATTCCACCGAGAGGGTCCAAAGTATATATATCCGTCATTTGGATGGACAAATCCCACTCTTGATCCACGTGCTTCAACCCTATATTTTCTGAACACTTAATGCCACCTTTATAACAACCCATTTACGAAGTAGTGTTTGGTTTCATCAAAGCATCCATCCGGTGTGTAGGTGATTAACATGATCTCATGGTCGAAGGATTAGGTTACTATGTATCTTAAAGCTTGAAGCACAACGAACTTAATGAACTGATCATATGCTACGCTTACTATGGGTGTATGTCCATCACATCATTCACCTAATGATATGATCTTGTTATTAATAACATCCAATGTTCATGATCAGGAAACCATGATCATCTATTAATCAACAAGCTAGTTTAACAAGAGGCTTACTAGGGACTCTTTTATGTTTACAAGACAAGTATTAATGTTTCCGATTAATAAGATATAACAATAAACACTTTTATTATTGCCTCCTGGGCATATCTCCAACATTCGTTATCTCTTGTAAGCGCATGAGGGGAGGTAAGTTGGTCTGGGTTTCCTTGGAGTCGAGGTCGAGCTTTGGTGGTATCTTGCGCTCATTCATCTCCCATTCGTGGTTGGAGGTTGGCAAAGGCGGGTCGTTTATCATCAGGTTTTTAGATGGTGCATCCTTTATCATTCATCTCCCATTCGTGGTTTGAGGTTGGCGAAGGCGGGTCGTTTATCATCAGGTCGTTAAAGAGGTTTGCCGCTCGGTAATGTATCGTGTTGGGTACATGAAGTTGTAGCCTCCTTACCGTTGTATCGGCCATCTTGGCATTTTTCTGTATGATTTAGGTCTTTTGGGGTGTATTCTCGGAAAAAAGTTGAACTACATAAGACAAGTACTAGAAAGAAAAAAAAGCTTGGAAACAAATAGAAGTACAAAAAAGATGGATCGAATGAAAGAAAATAAAGAAAGTGGAACAAGAAAAGCAACAGAGATACCCTCTAACCTTCATTGGCTGGCCCGAATATGGTAGCACCTTTAGTACACCGTGAAGTATGAAAAACAAGTGGTATTTCATTCAAGGGACTTTTAGAATGAAAGGTTTAATTGAAGATTGACATGTTTTAATCCATACTTTTCATGTCTGAAAATAGTATATATGGCCATTAAAATTAGTGATCCTATTGGCAGATACTTCTAAACAAAACAAATAACTGATACAAGGTGACCTATTATTGGCCAAGCTATTTATTTAATTTAGTGGCCAATGTGTTAGTTGTCATGATTGAACGCTCAAAAATATGACGCCTGTATTGAGGGAGTGATTCTACATCTAGATGATTGGGTGACATCGTAATACAAAGATGGGCCCTACACTACAAGGAAAACAGCTACTGCCGTCGCACCTAATATGGCTACTAACAGCGCACCTCAGCCCGCCGGTGCGAACGGGCCGGTGATAACTGGCCACTGCCGGCGCACCACCCTGTGCGCCGGCGGTAGGTTAGTTACTACCGGCGCACCAGCCCAGCTTCGCCGGCAAAAGGCTTGTTCCACCGGCGCACGTGCCACTGCGCCGGCAGTAGTGCTGCCAGCACTGGCGCGTGCCATGTGCGCCGGCAGAAGGGCATTGAGGTGCACCGGCAGTAATATTCGAAAATTTAATTTTGGCGCTTTTTCCAGCATATTACAATTCATATTTGCATATTTATACAGCAGTATGTATTTACAACACAGTTCATATTTATAGAGCAGTACATGCAATATGAGAAGCACATAGAGAGCCAAGTCTCATTTCTGTATCAATACACAAATACGCAAGTCACGTTTCGAAATGTTGATTCATACAACACATGTGCATATGCAACACCGAACGACGAAATTTCACAAAGTTACAAGTCTCGGTACATAGTCGTCACAAGTGTCGTCTTACACCTCACAATGTAGCTACTAACCTAAACTACAATCACATAGAACATGACCAACATGGTCACGATGAGCATCATCACGAAGGCCATGGTCTTCATCCGGTTCCTCCTCATGTCCCTCACCTCTCCCGCTAGATAACGGGTGTATCTTCCTTCCGCCTCCACCCTAGTGGGGTATCCCTTGTAGCTGTTGCCGCTGAAGCGGTGCACCTGTCTCCGACAGTCCCCCCAGTCGTCGTAGACTCCAGGAACCCTCCCCTTGTACACGACATATGTCGTGGACATCTCCATGCACAAGACAAGTAAAACGTTAGTACCAATGCAATGAACAAGTGCCAACTCAAATAAGAGACAAGTAGTATGAACTAAATAGCATGTGCCTCATACTTTGTTGGTCGAAATAAATATTAACATACAGGGATGGGGTCAGCGAGGCTAGGTAGGATGCACAATAGATTGATATTTGTGGCCATCACACCAAGCCTCACTAGCCCCACCCCGGAGTGTACAAGTGACCAAACATTTTAATCATCGGCCAATGCAATTAAGAAGTGCAAACTCAAATAAAAGACAAGTAGTACGAATTAAATAGCGTGCCTCATACTTTGTCGGTCGAAATAAATATTAACATCCAGGGATGGAGTCAGTGAGGCTAGGTAGGATGCACAATAGATTGATACTTGTGGCCATCGCACCAAGGCTCACCGGCTCCACCCCGAGTGTATGAGTGACCGAACATTCTAATCATCGGCGAACTCCAAATACGAGGCAAGTAGGGGTCGAGTAAATGCAAATAATTATTAAGGTATCTACGCCATAATCTTGAAATATATAGCAAAGTAAATGAAACTATAGACACATGTTCACATGCACATCCATACAACTAAATAAAAGCGATAAGTCGATTCTATGGGAATATATAGCAATTATTACAATACAGAAGTTCAGGGACATATCGTTCAAGCTTTAGCAATAGTGTTCCCGTCGTAGGATCAGGTTGTACGCCTAGGGGGGAATGGACGGCAACCCTCAAGCGAGTTGAACGGCCTCTCATCACGCGACATCTCCAAGCGGAGTTCTATCTCGTCATTAGGTGGTAGACCGTAGCCGTAGAAGAACTCACCAGACCTATTGTTGACATCCTGCAGGATTATCGTGCAAATGAAGCTGCCGGATGCGACCCCGGTTCTTTCTCAGCTCTCTATCAGGGGCATCCGCCATGTTTGCAAACCTGTTTCTGAGAGTATCTGGCAGCAACATGTCATCTGCGTACTTTATGTACTCCTGCATCTGAAGGATGGCGTACCACGCGTCCATTCCATTGTCTTCCGTCGACTGCCTGAGGCAGGGGAAGTTGGTTGTGTGGGTTAAGACCAAGCCTCCGCGAGATTTCCTCTCTACTTTGAGGGGGCCTGCCTTGTTGGCGAAGCCAGTGAGAGCATCATTGAGAAGGGCCTTGATGTGGGTGTAGTCTTTCTTGTGGTCCCTACCCGAGTCGAGATAGGCCGCATGCGAGTGTTGCGGGTGCACGACGATGAGGGTGCGAGAACTTGTCTCTGCGGAAAACACATGGATTAACCTTTGGAAATGCAAATGGAGATATAGGATAGAATGGTGATGGGGGACTAGCGAGTGATTACTTACTCGGGAAGTAAGGGATGAGAATGGCACCCTTTTTAATGTTCGCCGGCATGAAATCCTCGACCTCGCTGGGTGGCAATCGCCCGATCCCCGGCGTTGCGAGATGATGCTCTCCGGCATATAGAAGGTGTCCATTATCGCGATGGTCGGCGTCCCCTCCTTAACAATCTGGGAAGACAAGCTAAGAGCAACTAGGCGAACCACACTAAAGTGGAGCATTTGCATGCGATAGATGCTGAAGATGTCATTGAACCGGATGAAGCACAAGTCCGCGGGGTACTTCTCGACGAAGTTCATGCCAGTTGGCACCTTCGCCACGAAGAGAGGGTAACTAGGATCTTTTGATTTGAGAAGTTGCTTCTCCACATGCCTGACAGTCTCATGCAAGCTCCTCATATCCGCGGTGAGTTTGTTGACGACATGCTCCGGCAGCATCGGTTCACCCAAGTGATGCAGAGGTCGCCAATTGTTTGGCAACTTGTCAAGGAGTGGGACCTTGTCCTTGGATTTGGCCGCCGCCTTGTCTTTGGCGTCTTTCTTATTTGGCCTCTTCCTCTTCTTGGGTTGTACTACTGGGACCATCCATCGCCGTATTGGCCGTAGCACGGAGTGTGTTTGGGCTCGAGCATCTTTTTGACGGCGGCGGTGGCGACCTCCTCGGGATTTTCCTCCTCGGCCGTTTCTTGAGAATCGAACGGCTTCTTGGAGCACACATATTTCGAGGCCGGCGCATCCTCATGGACAACTTGTGAAGACGTAGGAATATCCCATTGGAAGTTCTCACGTTCGTATTCCTCGGCCTCTGGCGCCGCTGGCTGTTGTGGTGGGGCACTGACCTCTGGCGCCACTGGCCGTTGTGGTGGGGCGATGACCACCGGCGCCGCTGGCTGTCGTGGAGGGACGCTGACCTGTGGCGCCGCAAGGTGCTTGTCTTCGCTTGCCGTCGACCCTGAGTAGGTGTTGATCCGAATTAGGGTCTTCGGCCATAGCAGTACCCAACCCTTCAGTGAGGCCAGATTCAACGGGCTATCGTCATCGGCACCATGCGGTTGATTAGGAGGAAACAAATCCTCATAGCCCGGTAACGCCCGATCCACTTCAACCCGGTAAACGTCATCCTCCATATCTCGTGTGTGCCACTTCTTATCCGGGGGCCGAAGGATGGACCCCCTCGCGACGTCTTTGAGTTCGCCGTTTACTCTCATCAGGAAGGTGCATGGCGTTGAGAGCGCCTGTGAGAACATGTGTATGGCGTTAGAGAGAGGGCAAGGATGACGAAACTAATATATTAACTTGATGTACACATTGGTTAATTACCGTGAGGGCGTTGAGCTCGTCTAATGTCGATGGGCCAGCACATGCGGCGGCGGGCGTGCAAGTGACGGAGGGGCTGCTACCCGGCATGGACGGTGAATCCCTAGCACCTGCGACATTGCCGGCGGCCGGAGGAGTCTCCATTATAACATCAGCATTGCCGGCGGCGCCATCGAGTTGTTGCCGCCGAAGCTAACCACTTGCATTTGCGGGGGGGGGGTTGTTTGCCACCCTCATACCACGCGACGACAGCGTTGAAATCAGCTTGGACTGAAGCGGCGACTTCAGCTGTGATATCAGGTACGAGTGAAGGTTTGAGTTGCGGTACCAAACCAGCTTGGACTTGGGCTAGGATCGAGTCCCTCATTTCCTCCGCCTCCCGCTGCTTCCTCTCATTGCGCGCATTTTTATCGGCCGCAGACGACAAGCCATAGTGACCATGCTTGTAGCCTGTACCGGCGCCGACCACACGGCCTCTATGCGGCCTTCTCGTAGGTGAATGCTCATTAACGATGTTTAGCGCCCGTACGAGAGGCTTGTCCCAGGCTACCCTGCCCGTCGACGCCTTGGACGAGGAGCCTTCGTCACATTGAGAAAGTTTTTGTCTTCTTCTTCTTGCGGTAGAAACGTGAACCATTTAGAAATGTTGCTACTATTATATGAACGATACTTGATCTAATTAAACCGGTAAATTGCTTACCAGTTTTTCTCCAATGACGAGGACCTTCTTGTCGTTCGTGAACCAAATTATGTCGGTTACGACCTTGGGGTCCGTGACAAGTTCCCCGGTTAGTTTCTTCTTATGGTACCGGGACCTGATGAATCTTCTTTCAAGCGGGTCCTTGTACTTGAGCCGTGGGTTCTCAATGCCGGCATTTACATACGCCTCGTCCTCCTTCGCCCAATAGGGCTCCTTTCCCTCGTACCCACGGCTCCCAAGGTTGTGGTTGCCGATGTTAAGCTCCCGCATTTCCTTCCCCCACAACTTGCGATTCTTGGTCGCTTGTAGCTCTTCATTGGCCACAAAAGCATCAAAGTCCGCTCGGGAGACATGCGAAAAGGCAGAGTGGACCTCTTCGAAACCTTTGCCCTCAGCAATCAGCTTCCGCACCATGTACTTATAGTTGCTGAGGTGTTTGGTGAACTTCAGGAGGGCTTGTGTGAGTTCACAATGTTCTTGGTTTCATGAGTGGAGGCGTAGTCGCCTAGGAACTTGTATCGTGAGTACAACCTCGCAATGAGCTGGGCTCGCAAATGCGCTTTGTTCTCAGCTCGGAGGTCCGTCTCGTTGAGATTGACGACCTCTCGGAGGATACATGCCAGTTGGTTGCCGTACCCCTTGGAACATCCTTAGGCTCCACCGGCAAACCACTGGCGGGGTCCACCTCTTTGATTGTGTCTCTGCCGGCGGCGACCATGTTTTGGCGCCTTGCCTTCCGCGGCCTCTTGGAACCACCTGTCCCGGTGCCACTACTCCCGGCGGCGCCGCTAGGATCGTCGCCGCTTGTCTCGCCGCCACCCCCGGCGGCGCCGGTTGCCTCGTCGCCGCTTGGCTCGTAGGTACTGATGTCTACGGGAGCTTCTATTCTTGTAGACAGTGTTGGGCCTCCAAGAGCAGAGGTTTGTAGAACAGCAGCAAGTTTCCCTTAAGTGGATACCCAAGGTTTATCGAACTCAGGGAGGAAGAGGTCAAAGATATCCCTCTCATGCAACCCTGCAACCACAAAGCAAGAAGTCTCTTGTGTCCCCAACACACCTAATAGGTGCACTAGTTCGGCGAAGAGATAGTGAAATACGAGGTGGTATGAATATATATGAGCGGTAGCAACGGTGCCGAGAAAAGTGCTTGGCGCGTAGTTGATGGTGGTGGTATTGCAGCAGTAGTAACGCGATAAAACGAGTAAACAAGCGGTAGTAACTCAGCGAGTATTTAGGAACAAGGCCTAGGGATTAGACTTTCACTAGTGGACACTCTCAACATTGATCACATAACAAAACAGATAAATGCATACTCTACACTTTTGTTGGATGATGAACACATTGCGTAGGATTACACGAACCCTCAATGCCGGAGTTAACAAGCTCCACAATAATGCTCATGTTTAAGTAACCTTTAGTGTAAGATAGATCAAAGGACTAAACCAAGTACTAGCATAGCATGCACACTGTCACCTTCATGCATATGTAGGAGGAATAGATCACATCAATATTATCATAGCAATAGTTAACTTCGCAATCTACAAGAGATCGTGATCATAGCATAAACCAAGTACTAACACTGTGCACACACTGTCACCTTTACACACGTGTAGGAGGAATAAAACTACTTTAATAACACATCACTAGAGTAGCACATAGATAAATTGTGATACAAACACATTGCAATCATAAAGAGATATAAATAAGCACCTCACTATGCCATTCAACGGTGAATAAGTATTCTCGTGAAATCTAGCCTAAGAGACCCACACGGTGCACACACTTGTCACCTTTACACACGTGGGACGAGGAGTCTCCGGAGATCACATAAGTAAAACTCACTTGACTAGCATAATGACATCTAGATTACAAGCATCATCATATGAATCTCAATCATGTAAGGCAGCTCATGAGATTATTGTATTGAAGCACATAGGAGAGAGATGAACCACATAGCTACCGGTACAGCCCCGAGCCTCGATGGAGAACTACTCCCTCCTCATGGGAGCAGCAGCGGTGATGAAGATGGCGGTGGAGATGGCAGCGGTGTCGATGGAGAAGCCTTCCGGGGGCACTTCCCCGCTCCGGCAGGGTGCCGGAACAGAGACTCCTGTCCCCCAGATCTTGGATTCGCGATGGCGGCGGCTCTGAAGGTTTCTGTGGTTTTCGTCGATTGGTCTCGAAGTTTTAGGTCACGACGGCTTAAATAGGCGAAGAATCGGAGTCGGAGGGCTTCTGGGGGGCCCACACCCTAGGGGGGCGCGCCCCCCCCTTGGCCGCGCCGGGGTATGGTGTGGTGGCCCTGCCCCCCTTCTCTGGCGGTTCTCGTGTGTTCTGGATGCTTCCGGGTAAAATAGGAACCTGGGCGTTGATTTCGTCCGATTCGAGAATATTTCGTTACTAGGATTTCGAAACCAAAAACAGCAGAAAACGAGAGCTGGCACTTCGGCATCTTGTTAATAGGTTAGTTCCGGAAAATGCACGAATATGACATAAAGTGTGCATATAACATGTAGATAACATCAATAATGTGGCATGGAACATAAGAAATTATCGATACGTTGGAGACGTATCGGCATCCCCAAGCTTAGTTACTGCTCGTCCCGAGCGAGTAAAACGATAACAAAGATAATTTCTGGAGTGACATGCCATCATAACCTTGATCATACTATTTGTAAAGCATATGTAGTGAATGCAGCGATCAAAACAATGTATATGACATGAGTAAACAAGTGAATCATAAAGCAAAGACTTTTCATGAATAGCACTTCAAGACAAGCATCAATAAGTCTTGCATAAGAGTTAACTCATAAAGCAATAATTCAAAGTAAAGGTATTGAAGCAACACAAAAGAAGATTAAGTTTCAGCGGTTGCTTTCAACTTGTAACATGTATATCTCATGGATATTGTCAACATAGAGTAATATAATAAGTGCAATAAGCAAGTATGTAGGAATCAATGCACAGTTCACACAAGTGTTTGCTTCTTGAGGTGGAGAGAAATAGGTGAACTGACTCAACATTGAAAGTAAAAGAATGGTCCTCATAGAGGAAAAGCATCGATTGCTATATTTGTGCTAGAGCTTTGATTTTGAAAACATGAAACAATTTTGTCAACGGTAGTAATAAAGCATATGCATCTTGTAAATTATATCTTATAAGTTGCAAGCCTCATGCATAGTGTACCAATAGTGCCCGCACCTTGTCCTAATTAGCTTGGACTACCTGGATTATCACCGCAATACATATGCTTTAACCAAGTTTCACAAAGGGGTACCTCTATGCCGCCTGTACAAAGGTCTAAGGAGAAAGCTCGCATTTGGATTTCTCGCTTTTGATTATTCTCAACTTAGACATCCATACCGGGACAACATAGACAACAGATAATGGACTCCTCTTTTAATGCTTTAAGCATTTGACAACAATTAATTCTTTTCTCATTAGAGACTTGAGGATATTTGTCCAAAACTGAAACTTCCACCATGAATCATGGCTTTAGTTAGCGGCCCAATGTTCTTCTCTCACAATATGCATGCTCAAACCATTCAACTCAGTGTAGATCGCCCTTACTTCCGACAAGACGAACATGCATAGCAACTCACATGAAATTCAACAACGAGTTGATGGCGTTCCCCGGTAAACATGGTTATCGCACAACAAGCAACTTAATAAGAGATAAAGTGCATAATTACATATTCAATACCACAATAGTTTTTAAGCTATTTGTCCCATGAGCTATATATTGCAAAGGTAAATGATGGAATTTTAAAGGTAGCACTCAAGCAATTTACTTTGGAATGGCGTAAAAATACCATGTAGTATAGGTAGGTATGGTGGACACAAATGGCATAGTGGTTGGCTCAAGTATTTTGGATGCATGAGAAGTATTCCCTCTCGATACAAGGTTTAGGCTAGCAAGGCTTATTTGAAACAAACACAAGGATGAACCGGTGCAGCAAAACTCACATAAAAGACATATTGAAAACATTATAAGACTCTACACCGTCTTCCTTGTTGTTCAAACTCAATACTAGAAATTATCTAGACCTTAGAGAAACCAAATATGCAAACCAAATTTTAACATGCTCTATGTATTTCTTCATTAATGGGTGCAAAGCATATGATGCAAGAGCTTAAACATGAGCACAACAATTGCCAAGTATCACATTACCCAAGACATTTATAGCAATTACTACATGTATCATTTTCCAATTCCAACCATATAACAATTTAACGAAGAAGAAAACTTCGCCATGAATATTATGAGCTAAGAACACATGTGTTCATACGAACCAGCGGAGCGTATCTCTCTCCCACACAAGCATTTATTCAAACAAAAACTAAAATAGAAACAAACAAACAGACGCTCCAAGAAAAGCACATAAGATGTGATGGAATAAAAATATAGTTTCAAGAGAAGGAACCTGATAATTTATCGATGAGGAAGGGGATGCCTTGGGCATCCCCAAGCTTAGACACTTGAGTCTTCTTGATATATGCAGGGATGAACCACCGGGGCATCCCCAAGCTTAGACTTTTCACTCTTCTTGATCGTAGTATATCATCCTCCTCTCTTGACCCTTGAAAACTTCCTCCACACCAAACTCGAAACAACTCATTAGAGGGTTAGTGGACAATAAAAATTAACATGTTCAGGGGTGACACAATCATTCTTAACACTTCTGGACATTGCATAATGCTACTGGACATTAGTGGATCAAAGAAATTCATCCAACATAGCGAAAGAGGCAATGCGAAATAAAAGGCAGAATCTGTCAAAACAGAACAGTCCGTAAAGATGGATTTTATTAGGCCACCAGACTTGCTCAAATGAAAATGCTCAAATTGAATGAAAGTTGCGTACATATCTGAGGATCACTCACGTAAATTGGCATAATTTTCTGAGTTACCTACAGAGAATTAGACCCAGATTCGTGACAGCAAAGAAATCTGTTTCTGCGCGAGTAATCCAAATCTAGTACTTACTTTACTATCAAAGACTTTACTTGGCACAACAAAACACAAAATTAAGATAAGGAGAGGTTGCTACAGTAGTAAACAACTTCCAAGACACAAATATAAAACAAAGTACTGTAGCAAAATAACACATGGGTTATCTCCCAAGAAGTTCTTTTTTTAGCCATTAAGATGGGCTCAGCAGTTTTAATGATGCACTCGCAAGAAATAGTATTTGAAGCAAAAGAGAGCATCAAGAGGCAAATTTGAAACAAATTTAAGTCTAACATGCTTCCTATGCAAGGGAATCTTGTAAATAAACAAGTTCATGAAGAGCAAAGTAACAAGCATAGGAAGATAAAACAAGTGTAGCTTGAAAAATTTCAGCACATAGAGAGGTGTTTTAGTAACATGAAAATTTCTACAACCATATTTTCCTCTCTCATAATAACTTTCAGTAGCAACATGAGCAAACTCAACAATATAACCATCACATAAAGCACTCTTATCATGAGTCTCATGCATAAAATAATTACTCTCCACATAAGCATAATCAATTTTATTAGTTGTAGTGGGAGCAAATTCAACAAAGTAGCTATCATTATTATTCTCATCAAGTGTAGGAGGCATAGTATAATCACAACAAAATTCACTCTCCATAGTAGGTTGTACCAAAAGACCACTATTATAATCATCACAAATAGGAGGCAAAGTATCAAAGAAAATTTTCTCCTCAATGCTTGGGGGACTAAAAATATCATGAAAACCAGCTTCCCCAAGCTTAGAACTTTCTATATCATCATCAATAATGGTGTTCGAAACGTTCATAGTAATATTACTACCAGCATGCAAATAATATTTCATAGGTTTTTTAATTTTCGCATCAAACAATCCATGTTTTAAATCAGGAAATAGAATAAGAAGCTCACTCTTGTACATTATGCCAAACTAGTGTAAACAAGAAACAACAAGATGCAATTGCAGGATCTAAAGGAAATAGCTTCGAGCACACACACGACGGCGCCGGAAAAATACTTTACCTGAGACCGTAGTATGAGTGCCTTTTTACCTTTCCTCCCCGAGCAACGGCGCCGGAAAAGTGCTTGATGTCTACGGGAGCTTCTATTCTTGTAGACGAGTGTTGGGCCTCCAAGAGCGAGAGGTTTGTAGAACAGCGACAAGTTTCCCTTAAGTGGATACCCAAGGTTTATCGAACTCGGGGAGGAAGAGGTCAAAGATATCCCTCTCATGCAACCCCGCAACCACAAAGCAAGAAGTCTCTTGTGTCCCCAACACACCTAATAGGTGCACTAGTTCGGCGAAGAGATAGTGAAATACGGAGTGGTATGAATATATATGAGCAGTAGCAACGGTGCCGGAAAAGTGCTTGGCGCGTAGTTGATGGTGGTGGTATTGCGTACAGTAGTAACGCAGATAGAAACAATGAAACAAGCAGTAGTAACTCAGCAGTATTTAGGAACAAGGCATAGGGATTAGACTTTCACTAGTGGACACTCTCAACATTGATCACATAACAGAACAGATAAATGCATACTCTACACTTTTGTTGGATGATGAACACATTGCGTAGGATTACACGAACCCTCAATGTCGGAGTTAACAAGCTCCACAATAATGCTCATGTTTAAGTAACCTTTAGTGTAAGATAGATCAAAGGACTAAACCAAGTACTAGCATAGCATGCACACTGTCACCTTCATGCATATGTAGGAGGAATAGATCACATCAATATTATCATAGCAATAGTTAACTTCGCAATCAACAAGAGATCGTGATCATAGCATAAACCAAGTACTAACACGGTGCACACACTGTCACCTTTACACACGTGTAGGAGGAATAAAACTACTTTAGTAACACATCACTAGAGTAGCACATAGATAAATTGTGATACAAACACATTGCAATCATAAAGAGATATAAATAAGCACCTCACTATGCCATTCAACAGTGAATAAGTATTCTGTGAAATCTAGCCTAAGAGACCCACACGGTGCACACACCTGTCACCTTTACACACGTGGGACGAGGAGTCTCCGGAGATCACATAAGTAAGACTCACTTGACTAGCATAATGACATCTAGATTACAAGCATCATCATATGAATCTCAATCATGTAAGGCAGCTCATGAGATTATTGTATTGAAGCACATAGGAGAGAGATGAACCACATAGCTACCGGTACAGCCCCGAGCCTCGATGGAGAACTACTCCCTCCTCATGGGAGCAGCGGCGGTGATGAAGATGGCGGTGGAGATGGCAGCGGTGTCGATGGAGAAGCCTTCCGGGGGCACTTCCCCGCTCCGGCAGGGTGCCGGAACAGAGACTCCTGTCCCCCAGATCTTGGCTTCGCGATGGCGGCGGCTCTGAAGGTTTCTGTGGTTTTCGTCGATTGGTCTCGAAGTTTTAGGTCACGACGGCTTAAATAGGCGAAGAATCGGAGTCGGAGGGCTTACGGGGGCCCACACCCTAGGGGCGCGCCCCCTTGGCCGCGCCGGGGTATGGTGTGGTGGCCCTGCCCCCCTTCTCGGCGGTTCTCGTGTGTTCGGATGCTTCCGGGTAAAATAGGAACCTGGGCGTTGATTTCGTCCGATTCCGAGAATATTTCGTTACTAGGATTTACGAAACCAAAAACAGCAGAAAACAGGAACTGGCACTTCGGCATCTTGTTAATAGGTTAGTTCCAGAAAATGCACGAATATGACATAAAGTATGCATATAACATGTAGATAACATCAATAATGTGGCATAGAACATAAGAAATTATCGATACGTTGGAGACGTATCAGGTACTACCCCCGGCGGCGCCGCTTGCCTCGTCGCCGCCAACACCAGCGGCCTCGGCATCCTCCTCCGTCCTAAAGAAGTGCCTATTGTACTGCTCCTCTAATTGTTCTTGAGACGCCATGGTGGCTTGCACTAATAGAAGATGAAAAAGAGTTAGAATTCGCGGAAAAATTCGGCATGACCTTTGCTAAAAATTGGTCATGCGGAGTGCTAGAATTGCCGGAACGGAAATGAATCAACATTCCGGCACTCAATAGCAACTCAATCCCTGCAAACATATATATACAATTCATGAAAAGGTGCCAAACATTCTCCAATAGTACATCAACATCAACCAGTAGATCAAGCATTTAACATTTTCATTTTCATTTGCAATAGCACATTATATATTTGCAACAGCACATCATTTGCAACAGCACATCATTTGAAAATACTAAATGAGAACCACTAGCTAGCTACTGGTAGCACATCATCTCCGCCAATTTATGGTATACAAATACTGCTACTGCTATTGCTACATACAAATACTGCTACTGCTAGCATTTTTCAACTAAACCAACTAAATGAGAACCATTTTAGTCTCTGCCAATTTATCCACTATTAACTAAGCCAACAGCATTTAACCACTTTACTCTCTGCCAATTTTAGCTAGCAAATCAACTAAATGAGAACCACTTTATCAACTAAACCTACTAATACTAGCTACTGCTACTGCTAGCATTTTTTATTTAGTTATTTCTATATCGCCAAAAACCAGAGAACCAATTTTAGCATTCAAAAATTGAAATTTTTCTTACTGTCATATTGGACAGCTACAAAATCATATAACCAGTGATAGGGAGCAATACCAATTCAGAGATATAAAATAGCATCACTGGATATGTAGCACAAATACACATCTATCAAGCTTGGCATAATCAGAATGATTCAAAGTAATCAATAAGTCACCAGCAAGGCACCTAGCCACAACAAGCTATCAATTAAGCCCCATTAGGTAAATTTGCATTAGTCATTTGCACGCATTTGAGCATCAATTTCAATAGAAAAACCAATTTAGCAGTAGGTAAATCAATTTTTCTTACTGCAAGCAATTCAATGTACAAATTTTCAGAGAGCTACTGCAAGAACTAAACCATGCTTCCATCCCCTGCCCCAATCTGCTACAATGTTTTTATTTTAAAAAAAGTAGAGCATTTTCAAATGACCATTATGTCAGCCATTCTTCTATGCACAAAAAGAACCATCACATCATTGAACTGAGGTTGACCATAGGAACAACCTAAGCATCATTTATTTAATATGTCAGTCATTCTATTCTTCTATGCAGTGCACTTATTTAAACTTTGGCATGTTTTGAAATGTGTGCTCTACCTAAGCATTTTCAATTCATACAGGTTATTCATAAATGTCATTTTCATTTCATGTAGAAACTAAACCTAAGCATCTGCAAGCCCTTCACTTATTTAAAATGTCAGCCATTCTATTCTTCTATCCTAGCAGTATGTGCATCATTAGTTGAATTGGTTCACAGAGAAATAAGCTTTGAGTTCCTACTAATTTGACCACAGAGAAAGAAGCTTTGAGTTCACAGAGAAAGAAGCTTTGGTTCACAGAATTTGGCCAACTCTAGCAGTATCCGCAACATGAATTTAGTTTTCAGAGAGCAAATCTAACCCTAACTAGCATCTAGGAGGAACCCTAACCCTAACTAGCAGTAGGTAATTCCCTACCAAGGAGGGGAGAGGGAAGGGGAGGGAAGGGGAGAGGGAAGGGAAGAGGGAAGGCGAGAGGGAATCTCACCGTTGCCGGCGCACGGCTCCTTCTTCTCCAACGGCGGCGCCGACGTCCCCTGCTACGCACGCGGGTCCAACTCCTTCTCCAACGGGTCTTCCGCGGCGGCGTACGGGGTAGGTGGTGGGGGCTGGTGGAGGGATGGTGGAGGACGGTGGCAGGGCAGAACGGCGGCGCTCGAGAGGGTGGAGGACGGTGGTGGAAGATCGCTCCGGCCGGTGGCGCTCGAGAGGGGGGTCAGGGGGGATTGGGATGTTGGATGGGGAGAAGAAGAGGGAAAACGGTTAAGTCCGAGTTACACCTGTGCCAAGGTTATTGCCGGCGCACCACGTTCCTGGTGCGTCGGGGACAAGTATACCCCCGGCGAACCAGGGACCTGGTGCGCCGGCAATAACCTTAGCACATCTGTAACCTGGGACTTGTTTAGCAGTATAGTATGAGTTATACATGCATTACTATTTTATTTATTTATTTCTTTTCTCTTTATTTTATGTTTCTTTTATTTTACCCCAAATGCTATACTATTTTATTTTTCTTCTCTTTTCAAGATAATAACAAAGCAATATATATATGCATGAGTATGCAAAAACAAAAAGATATGTGAGTTACATACACACAAAATATTGACCAACACAATATTAATTAGTTATACATAAAATATTGGCCATGACCATATGAGTAGTTATGAATTACACAAAATATGAGTAATACATTGGAAATAAAGTTTTACATCATCGATCGAGAAGAGTGTTTCACTTTCTTCTTGCTTTTCTTGCTCGTCGTTGAATAATTTAGCCCCGTGTTGTGACTTCTTCTTTTGAAGGGTCGACCTGACCTCGGTAGCGTGGTCCTGCTTCTTCTTGTGGTGTATGTTGTGTCATCGTCCTCGGATTCTTCCATCATTGGGTCTCCGACTTGTCCTTAAGTCTTCCTCATTGGTGACTCCATCCATTCCGACGATGGTCCTCTTGCCTCTCCTCACGATAACACGGCGGCCTGGATGGGTCGGTTATGAAGAAGCATTGGTGCACGTGTTCTGCCAGTACCCATGGCTCATTCTGCGCGGTGGCGTTCGTGAACTTTGATTTGTTGGCTTCGGGTAGAAACATGGTGGTGAAATACCGGTCTTCTTTTGTGACGCTCTTAGCCCATCTGATACGGAACATCGGCACTTTCTCCCCAGCGTAGCTAAGCTCCCAGATTTCCTCGATCCTTCCATAGTATCTAGTCTTTACGTCACCCGTCCAGGAATCCATCGTTACCCGTGAGTTCTGGTAAACACTATTCTTGTCTTTTTCTTCCGTGTAGAATGTGTACCCGTTGATATCATACGCTTGGTAAGTCATGATGTTGGGCGCGGGGCCATGTGACAAGGTCAATGCTAGTTTATCCTTGTCAGAATCCATTGGTGGGGGATTAGCATCAATGTGGTCTTTGAACCAGCGCGCGAAAGAGGAGTTGTGCTCTCTGAATATTTCTGCTTCCGTCATCATCGGCTTGCCACTGTTCTCTATCATGGTTTTGTGCTCTTTCAACCAAGGATCGATCAAGTCAATGTGTTGTAGCGCTACTAAGTTGGCCCTCGTCAAAGTCGGAAGTCCGACCAGACATGTGCACGTGCAGTTCCTTCCTTCCATTTTTGTGGCCTACTCCCTCGAACCTGCGGAGGTGCTTGTTTTGAGGCAAACCAACAGGGTCCTCGATGTCTAGATAATTCGTGCAGAAAGAGATGCACTCTTCGGTGAGCCAACCCTGGACGATGCTTCCATCCGGATGTGACCGGTTACGAACGTATCCTTTAATGATCACATTCATTCTTTCAAACGACATCATGTTGTGTAGGAATGCCGGCCCTAGACTGATGATATCATTCATGATATGGACCAACAGATGGACCATCACATCAAAGAATGCAGGCGGGAAGTACATCTCAAGCTCACATAGGATCACCATGATCTCTTCCTGGAGCCTTGCGAGTTTCCTCACGCTTATCGACTTCCGAGTTATGACGTCGAAGAAGTTACAGAGCCCAGTCAGCGTTGCACGGACATGGTCATCCATTATACCTCGGATTGCAACCGGAAGAATTTGCGTCATCATCACGTGACAGTCATGAGACTTCATGCCGCCGAAGTTTCGTTTCTTGGGGTCCATGTATCCGCTATTAGCCCGGAGTAACCGAAGGGCACTCTGACTCCTAGAAGGCAATTGAAAAATTGATCGACCTCAGCCGGACTAAAAGTGAAGCAAGAGGGGGGCAATAATAGTCTGGCTGCTTAATCCTTTTGCGCTTCTGACCGCCGTCCGTATCCTCCTCCGAATGTCCGTCTTCGGTCGACGGGATTTGAAGCTCTTCCCTGATGCCCAAAACTTTCAGGTCGTGTCTTGCTTTCGGCCCATCTTTGGTCCGGTACGGCATGTTGAGAAGAGTGCCAAGCAAGCTCTCGCACATGTTCTTTGTAATATGCATGACATCAAGGCAGTGAGGTGTATCGAGAATTTTCCAGTAAGGCAAGTCCCAAAACACGGACCTCCTTTTCCATACACCAATGAGCAGCGTCGTTTCCTTTTTCTTCTTCTCTCCAGGCTTTTGACGAATCTTTCCCGGCGTAGGGCACTCCTTCCAACCTTTCAGTAATGTATCGATCTCTTCGCCGCTCTTCTTACGTGGAGGTCCTCGGGGTTCATTTGTACCATCGAACAAATCTCCACGCTTTCTCCACGGGTCAGATCTTGTGTAGCCACCTTCGATGCCCCATGTAAACTGTTTTCGAAGAGCCTGGATCCTTACCAAGCTGCAAAAACATCGTCTCTTCCATGCACCTAACACATGCCTTGTGTCCATGGCACACCTGGCACGAAATGTAACCGTATCCGAGGTAGTCCTGCACCGTCGTGATCAACGCGGCTCTCAAAGGGAAATATTCTTCCGCGACGGCGTCCCATGTATCTACCCCTTCCTCCGCCCACAACGTTTCAAGCTCCTCCTTTAATAGTTTGAGATAAATGTTGATATCGTTTCTTGGTTGTGTCGGCCCTTGAATTAGCATACTCATCTGTATGTACTTCCTCTTCATGCACAGCCAGGGCGGGAGGTTGTAGATCCATACAAACACGGGCCATGTGCTATGTGTGCTGCTCTGGTTTCCGAACGGATTGAATCCGTCCGTGCTCGCACCCAACCTGATGTTTCTGGGATCTGCCCCAAAACTTCCGAATTCATTGTCTAATGCTTTCCACTGGCTTGCATCCGAAGGGTGCGTCAGCACTGGGCGCTCAATCCGCTCTTCATCATTCAACACTGCCTCCTTTCTTAGCGCATGAGCTTTGCTTCCTTGCGGTCCGCGTAGAACCGTTGAAGCCGGGGGGGCGAGCGGGAAGTACCACACAACTTTCCGAGGAGCTTTCTTCTTCCCTTTCTTGTACCGTTCAGCGTCACACACAGGACATTTGGTCTTGTCCACGTGCTCCTTGCGATACATGATACAGTCGTTGATGCAGGCGTGATACTTTTCGTGGGGTAAGTCGAGAGGGCACGTGATTCTCTTGGCCTCGGCTAGACTACCAGGACACGTGTTCCCGGCAGGAAGGAGATCTTTCACGTATTCCAGAATGTCGTCGACGCTTGTGTCTATCCATCCGTGTTTCGCCTTCATCTGCAGCACATCGAGAGCTACTCTCAAGCGGGAATCTCCCAACCCGCGACCTGAGTCGTACAACGGAGTATTCGAGTCTATCTCGAGTTGATCAAGCTTTGATTTCCGCTTGGCGCCTTTCGTCTTTTCGAGAAGCAGATCTTGAAGATGAGGGTCCCGCACGACTGAAGCTAGCGGCACCTCTTCATCGTCGTCAAGGTTATCGTCCTGTGCGACAAACTCTTCATCATCATCAATATCATGATGTCCTCCTTCTTGCCGGCCATTACCACATGCTGCCGTCGTCCCATTGACCTCCGCGCCATCATCACTCATCCATTGAGTGTGTCCATGCATCAAACCATTAGTGAGCAGGTGCCCCTGCAATTTGCCTGAATAGGGGTCAAACCATTTCACTCGTTTGCATCTTCGGCACGGACACAATACCTCCGTGCGGTTATTTTCATACATGTCGATGATCGCGTGTTTCAGATATCTCATCACGATGCTTTCACTCATCTCGATAACCATTATTGCCTGCACGGTAAGATTATATAATTGATTAGAACAATGCATCCGTCGGTAGTTTTCACGGAAAATTTCGGCATGACCTTCCTACACGGTAGGACATAGGAGCGCCAGAAATATGCCGAAACGGAAACTTAACGAATCAACATTTCGGCGCAACGTTGGCAACTCATTTTCAACGCCAACACACACAAGCACAAACACAACATATATATATATTGTATATATATATATAGGGTCGCACTATTCTGAAACCGATGCTCAAAATATTATTCTGAGCACCACCTACCATTGTATAGGGCACAGACGGGATGGAGAAAACAAATCCCACCCCGCACGATACAAACACACCCAGCTCTCCTGAAAGCTATAGCTCAAGCCATACCGGCATATGCTATGTCGGTTTTTAATATACCAAAGAATATCTGTAAAGCAATATGTAATGCCATTGCTAAATTCTGGTGGGGCGGATCAAGAACTCAACGGAAAATGCATTGGATGGCGTGGTGGAAGATGTGTATCCCGAAGAATGAAGGAGGAATGGGATTTCGGGATCTTCACTGTTTTAATCAAGCCATGCTAGCTAAACAATGTTGGAGATTGCTAAGTGACCCAGATTCTTTATGTGCACAAGTTCTTAGAGCAAAATATTACCCTGATGGAGACCTGATCAATTCGGTCTTGAAGAAGGGTTCTTCTTACACATGGCAAAGTATTATGTCGGGTTTGAAAACCTTCAAGAGAGGATGCATTTGGAGACCAGGGAATGGAGAAACTATTGACATATGGGCAGATCATTGGATACCCTCTAGCCCTACAAGGAAGGTTGTGACGATTAGGGGCAATCAAATCCTAACGCGTGTTAGTGAATTAATCTGTCCCATTACAGGTGGCTGGGACGAGGATTTGATCAGACAAACTTTCTGGTCAGTTGATGCGGAGAGGATCATTCGGATCCCTCTTCCGAATTTTGGACTGTCGGATTTTATAGCTTGGAGTCTAAGCAAATCTGGATGTTTTTCGGTTAAATCGGCATATTATACAGAATGGAGACATGTATACAGAAGGAGAGTGAACCGTTCAGACAGTTCGGATAGGTCATCTCCTCATGAGGTTTGGAAGAAAATATGGAGCACACAAGTCCCACGCAAAATTCAGATTTTTATGTGGCGTGCCTTACATGGGATTGTACCATGTTACTGTGTTTTAGCGAATAGGCACATTGGTTCTTCGGTTAATTGCCCTGTCTGTTCGATCAACGCGGAAGATATCCGCCATATGTTATTTAGTTGTCCTAGAGCACAAGAGGTTTGGCAAGGCCTGGGGCTCCAGGAAAATGTTAATGCGGCCATAGTTATGGACCGATCAGGGTCGATCATCCTGGAGGAACTTCTCTGTTCAGGAAAGCCAGGCGGTATTGCATGTGATATGGACAATAGAGTGGCTACTGTCATGGTAGCAAGCTGGTACATCTGGTGGTCTAGGAGGCAGATAAAAAATAAAGAACCTGTACCAAATATTGTGAGAACAGTGCTGAATATCAAAGGCATTGTTGCCAACAATGCAAAAATGAAGGGTAATGGAAATATGATCCGTAGAGGAGGATGGACAAAACCTGCATCTGGAGTCTACAAGCTAAATGTGGATGCTGCTTATGAACCAGAGACGGGGAGAGGAGCAACCGGTGCAATTATAAGAGATTCCAGAGGAAATTTTATTGCGGCCTGCTGTGAGTATAATGACCATGCAATTGATGTAGCAACAATGGAGGCCTTAGCCCTTTTGAATGGACTAAAACTGGCAGAGCAGTTTGGAGCTCAGTCTCTAGCTGTAGAATCTGACTCGATGGAGGTGGTGGAAGCTGTCCGAGATCCATCGGAATATAGAGGAACGGGAGCGGTAATTATTGATGACTGCAGACATCTGTTAACGGTGCTTGGTATGGCGACATTCACACACTGCCCGCGAGAAGCTAATGAGGTTGCACACTCGTTGGCTCGCCATGGTTACACCCAGGAAGTTAGGGAGTTTTGGTTTTCTGATCCTCCCCCTTTTCTAGATCCTATTCTTATTTCTGATCGGGTGATCATTTTGTAATCATACTGTTGTCTGAGGCAGCAAGTTTCTTACGCACTCTTTTCCTCCCAGGGTACTGAAGGGGACTGGGAGGTTTTTAATGAGGCGGCTTGCTGACCTAATATATATAATTTGTGCTTCAAAAAAAAAAAAAAAAAAACACACACCCAGCTCTCGCAAAAAAGAAAAAAAACAAACCCACCCAGCCCCGTCCCATACGCACATACCTCAATCGCCAATTCCCCAACCCCCACCGCGCCGGCCACCCCACCCCCACCGCCGCAGACCACCTCCACCGCCGCCGGCCACCCCACCCCCACCGCCGCCCTAGAAGAGCCCTGCAATCCCGTCGACCATCCCCACCCCCACCTCCACCTGGACGGCAGCCGTGCGGCCGCTTGGATTGCCACTGCTCCGCCGCCACCTCGAGGGCCCCCGCGCCGCCGCCTGGATGCCCCTCCGCGCCGTCGCTAGCACGGTCGCCGCGCCCCTGCTTGGAGGTCTCGCGTGGCGTCGCCTCGAGGTCCGAGCGCGCCGCCCGTCCTTCTTCCTCGTGGCCGTCGGCCCCTCTCTTCCCCGTGGCAGTGAACCCTTCTTCCCCGCCGCCGGTAATGGCTTCGTCCGCCTCTGACCCAGTTCGCCGCCTCCCCTGCACTGCCAAGGGCGCCACCGCGCTAGATCGCCGTCCCCACCCGCCGCGCCACCCACCACCGTCTGGTGTCCCCGCGGCCGCACCGCCCGCCGTGGCTCCTCAATGCAGCCGGTCGCTCCTCTGGTCGTGCCACGACCGTCGGCTGCCCCACTGCCCCGCGACTCAGCCGCCGCCGTGCCTCATCAAGCTCCCAATCGGATCCCCTGTTCCCTGCCACCACCACCACCAGAGAGGACGGAGGCAAGCAACCCCTTGTTCTTCTAATTGGCTCCAGCGACTACCGGGTTCAGTTCTCAGCCTCTTCTCTTTTATTTCTATCCACAGAAGTGCAAATTTCTCCTATAAATGTTCAAACACTACCCGGCCAGAGAGGGCATCCAAAAGGGGCAAACGTTCGTCCACCGTTGGATTGGCTTGCTGCAGTGATTCTCCAATCCCACTTTTCACCACAGCCGTCCGATTAGTAATTTTTTTTCTCACTCGCTCAGCTCCCGTGGATTCTATGACGCATGGGCCCAGGTAATTGCGAGGCCCGACGGTCAGAGACAGCCACGAGTGCTCGTTCATGTCGCCTTCGGTCTCCAGCCGCGGGGGTTGGTGAAAACCTAGGTCGCGAGTCGCGGATTCACTCCCCAATCCCCGTCCATCCTCTCCTCCCCAATCCTCGTCTCTCCTCCCCAACCGTGGCGGCGCGCTCGTTCCTCCACTGCAAGAGCACGACGACGGACGCGGCCGGCAGCGCGGGCCCGGGAGCAGCCGCGGCGACCAGATGCGCCGAGCGAGGCAGGAGACGGGCCGGCGCGGGCGGAGACGCGGTGGCGATGGCCGGAAGCTGGCGTGGCCGGAGATGGCCCAGCGCGGGGCGGATCCATGGCGGCGACGACCGAAGGCGACGGGTGCGGCCGGAGACGGGCCGGCGCGGGGCGGATCCAGGCAGCGACGACCGGAGGCGACGGGCGCGGCCGGAACCGGGCCGGCGCGGGGTGGATGCCGGCGGCGGGGAGCGGCGACCTCCTGTGTGGTGGTGGAGAGGAGCATGGGCAGCTGAGTCGGCTCTCTGTGCCAGCACAGCCGCCGCACGCCGGTGCGGAGAACCGCTGGGGCAGATCTCGGCTCCCGTCTTCAAGATCCTCCCCGGGGACTACAACTGGTATGCAAGGATGCTTCTCTAGCTTTCTGCTGGATATTTTGCTCTGAAAATTAGCGATAACTCAATTCTGTTGGCTAATATTTCCATGTGTATACATTCTTCATAATTAGATGTTTGTATAGATGCTCAGTTCTGATGCTCCCCGGGGACTACAACTGGTATGCAAGGATGCTTCTCTAGCTTTC
>NC_061510.1:58997822-59070579 GCF_022539505.1 Lolium rigidum | reverse complement strand
AAAACATCTACTTGGCCAGCAGCATCTACTAGAAACGGAGAGCATGCAAGATCATAAACAACACATGTATAATAACTTGATAATTAACATGACATAGTATTCTCTATCCATCGGATCCCGACAAACACAACATATAGAATTACGAGATAGATGATCTTGATCATGTTAGGCAGCTTCACAAGATCCAACAATGAAGCACAATGAGGAGAAGACAACCATCTAGCTACTGCTATGGACCCATAGTCCGGGGTAGACTACTCACTCATCACTCCGGAGGCGACCATGGCGGTGTAGAGTCCTCCGGGAGATGATTCCCTCTCCCGAGCAGGTGCCGGAGGCGATCTCCCGGATCCCCCGAGATGGGATCGGCGGCGGCGGCGTCTCTGGAAGGTTTTCCGTATCGTGGCTCTCGGTACTCGGGGTTTCGTCACGGAGACTTTTTATAGGCGGAAGGGCAGGTCAAGAGGCGGCACGGGGGCCCCACACCACAGGGCCGCGCGGCCAAGGGGGCCGCGCCGCCCTATAGTGTGGCCCTCCGTGGCCCCTCTTCGTCTCTCCTTCGGACTTCCGGAAGCTTCGTGAGAAAATAGGCCCCTCGGGCTTTAATTTCGTCCAATTCCGAGAATATTTCGTTACTAGGATTTCTGAAACCAAAAACAAGCTAGAAAACGAAAGAATTGGCACTTCGGCATCTTGTTAATAGGTTAGTTCCAGAAAATGCACGAATATGACATAAAGTGTGCATAAAACATGTAGGTATCATCAATAATATGGTATAGAACATAAGAAATTATCGATACGTCGGAGACGTATCAGACAACGTTGCATAGAAAACAAAAATTTTCCTACCGCGAACACGCAATCCAAGCCAAGATGCAATCTAGAAGACGGTAGCAACGAGGGGGTATCGAGTCTCACCCTTGAAGAGATTCCAAAGCCTACAAGATGAGGCTCTTGTTGCTGCGGTAGACGTTCACTTGCCGCTTGCAAAAGCGCGTAGAAGATCTTGATCACGATCGGTTCCGGCGCCACGAACGGGCAAGCACCTCCGTACTTCGGTCACACGTTCGGTTGTTGATGAAGACGACGTCCACCTCCCCGTTCCAGCGGGCAGCGGAAGTATTAGCTCCTCTTGAATCCGACAGCACGACGGCGTGGTGTCGGTGGTGGTGGAGAAGTCCGGCGGAGCTTCGCTAAGCGTGCGGGAAGTGGAGGAGCGGGGCGGCTAGGGTTTGGGGAGAGGGGGCGCCGGCCACTATGGGGTGCGGCCACCTTGGTGGTGTTTGAGGTGGCCGGCCCCTCCCCCTTGGCCCTCATTATATAGGTGGAACCCCAAGAGGTGGTGTCCAAGTCTTCGAATAAGACCCGAACCAAAAACCTTCCATAGGAGGGGGGAAACCTAGCCAAGCTAGGACTCCCACCAAGGTGGAGTTCCACCTCCCATGTGGGGGGTGGCCGGCCCTCTAGGGGGAGTCCACTTGGGACTCCTCCCCCACTAGGGTTGGCCGGCCATGGAGGTGGAGTCCCATGTGGACTCCACCTTCCTTGGTGGTTTCTTCCGGACTTTTCTAGAACCTTCTAGAACCTTCCATAGAACCTTCCGCGACATTTTAATTCACATAAAATGACATCCTATATATGAATCTTATTCTCCGACCATTCCGGAACTCCTCGTGATGTCCGGGATCTCATCCGGACTCGAACAAATATTCGAACTCCATTCCATATTCAAATACTACCATTTCAACATCCAACTTTAAGTGTGTCACCCTACGGTTCGTGAACTATGCGGACATGGTTGAGTACTCACTCCGACCAATAACCAATAGCGGGATCCGGAGATCCATAATGGCTCCCACATATTCAACGATGACTTTAGTGATCGAATGAACCATTCACATACAATACCAATTCCCTTTGTCTCACGATATTTTACTTGTCCGAGGTTTGATCTTCTGGTATCACTCTATACCTTGTTCAACCTCGTCTCCGACAAGTACTCTTTACTTGCATCGTGGTATGTGGTCTCTTATGAACTTATTCATATGCTTGCAAGACATTAGATCTACATTCCACCGAGAGGGCCCGAGTATATCTATCCGTCATCGGATGGACAAATCCCACTCGTTGATCCATATGCCTCAACTCATACTTTCCTGGATACTTAATCCCACCTTTATAACCACCCATTTACGCAGTGGCGTTTGGTGTAATCAAAGTACCTTTCCGATATAAGTGATTTACATGATCTCATGGTCATAAGGACTAGGTAAATATGTATCGAAAGCTTATAGCAAATAACTTAATGACGAGATCTTATGCTACGCTTAATATGGGTGTATCCATTACATCATTCATACAATGATATAACCTTGTTATTAATAACATCCAATGTTCATGATTATGAAACTAATCATCCATTAATCAACAAGCTAGTTAAGAGGCATACTAGGGACTCTTTGTTGTTTACATATCACACATGTATCAATGTTTCGGTTAATACAATTATAGCATGGTATATAAACATTTATCATAAACATAAAGATATATAATAACCAATTTTATTATTGCCTCTTGGGCATATCTCCAACACCTAGTGCATTGGACCCACTAGTCATCTACTGTGACAACATGGGTGCCATCGCCAGCACAAGAACCAAGGTCACACAAGAGGCTGAAGCATATCAAGCTGCGTTATCATTCGATTCGCGAGTACATCGAAGATGGAGAAGTAAAGATTTGCAAAGTACACACCGATCCGAATGTAGCAGATCCGTTGACTAAAGCTCTCCCTAGGGCAAAGCATGACCAACACCGAATGCCATGGGTGTTAGGTTTCTTACAATGTAATCTAGATTATTGACTCTAGTGCAAGTGGGAGATATGCCCAAGAGGCAATAATAAAAGTGGTTATTATATATCTTTATGTTTATGATAAATGTTTATATACCATGCTATAATTGTATTAACCGAAACATTGATACATGTGTGATATGTAAACAACAAAGAGTCCCTGGTATGCCTCTTATCTAGCTTGTTAATTAATGGATGATTAGTTTCATAATCATGAACATTGGATGTTATTAATAACAAGGTTATATCATTGTATGAATGATGTAATGGACACACCCAATTAAGCGTAGCATAAGATCACTCATTAAGTTATTTGCTATAAGCTTTCGATACATAGTTACCTAGTCCTTATGACCATGAGATCATGTAAATCACTTATACCGGAAAGGTACTTTGATTACATCAAACGCCACTGCGTAAATGGGTGGTTATAAAGGTGGGATTAAGTATCCGAAAGTATGAGTTGAGGCATATGGATCAACGATGGGATTTGTCCATCTCGATGACGGATAGATATACTCGGGCCCTCTCGGTGGAATGTCGTCTAATGTCTTGCAAGCATATGAATAAGTTCATAAGAGACCACATACCATGGTACGAGTAAAGAGTACTTGTCGAGACGAGGTTGGAACAAGGTATAGAGTGATACCGATGATCAAACCTCGGACAAGTAAAATATCGCGTGACAAAGGGAATTGGTATCGTATGTGAATGGTTCATTCGATCACTAAAGTCATCGTTGAATATGTGGGAGCCATTATGGATCTCCGGATCCCGCTATTGGTTATTGGTCGGAGTGAGTACTCAACCATGTCCGCATAGTTCGCTGAACCGTAGGGTGACACACTTAAAGTTGGATGTTGAAATGGTAGAACTTGAATATGGAATGGAGTTCGAATATTTGTTCGAGTCCCGGATGAGATCCCGGACATCACGAGGAGTTCGGAATGGTCCGGAGAATAAGATTCATATATAGGAAGTCATTTTATAAGATTTAAAATGATCCGGAAGGTTCTAGAAAAGTCCGAAGAAACCACTAAGGAAGGCGGAGTCCCGGAGGGATTCCACCTCCCATGGCCGGCCAACCCTAAGGGGAGGAGTCCCAAGTGGACTCCCTAAGGGGGCCGGACCCCCCCCCCCACATGGAAGGGGGGAATCCCACCCCAAGTGGGATTCCCACCTTGGGTAGGTTTCCCTATCACATGGAAGGTTTTGGTTTCGGGTCTTATTCGGAGATTTGTAGTCCAACACTTGGGGCTTCCACCTATATAATGAGGGGCCAAGGGGAGGGGGCCGGCCATCCCAAGAACCACAAGGTGGCCGCACCACTAGATGGCCGGCGCCCCCCTCTCCCCAAACCCTAGCCGCCCCACTACTCCTTCTTCCCCGCACGCTTAGCGAAGCTCCGCCGGGATTCTCCACCACCACCGACACCACGCCGTCGTCCTGTCGGATTCAAGAGGAGCTACTACTTCCGCTGCCCGCCGGAACGGGAGGTGGACGTCGTCTTCATCAACAACCGAACGTGTGACCGAGTACGGAGCCGTCTGCCCGTTCGTGGCGCCGTGATCAAGATCTTCTACGCGCTTTTGCAAGCGGCAAGTGAACGTCTACCGCGAGCAACAAGAGCCTCATCTTGTAGGCTTTGGAATCTCTTCAAGGGTGAGACTCGATAATCCCCTCGTTGCTACCGTCTTCTAGATTGCATCTTGGCTTGGATTGTGTGTTCGCGGTAGGAAAATTTTTGTTTTCTATGCAATGAATCCCTACACCCGTATCCTGCTTTTCCACAAGCCGTAACTCCACACTTAATTCTGCTTGCTCGAATCTCCATGCGCGAACCAACAGTCCAGATAAAGAGATCATCTGCACCCGGGTTCCAAAAACCACAACTTCTACTATTTTTTTAACATATGAACAACTTATACTATACAAGGTAACGAAACACAAGTAGAACAAGTAACAAGAGAACGAGGTAACCAGAATGAATGAAGACACAAGACATGAGAAATTGTTTCCTGTAGTTTCATTTTTGTTAGGGGAAGTACTTATACTTTGGAGATGTGTGGTGCCACAAAGCCACCAACGCCACAAAGCCTTCACCTTCTTCTCCGGTCAATCCACGAGAAAGGTGAATCCACTTCTTCACTATGTGGTGTCGGTCAAAGTGGCTACCAAACATTTACACAAGGTTGGGACACAACACCACAACTCAATTGGAGACTTCCAACACCATCTTCGAGTTGCACAACACCAAGCAAGCTTCTTGATGTTCTCTCACAAGGATCTCCACAAAAGAAGATCTAGGGTTACAAGTTACACAAGAAAATCAAGTGGGAATTCAAATCCCTTTGGGATAGATGTGGATCTAGCCCTCTTCCTTCACTTCCCCAAAAGGTATGATTGATTTGCTTGGTTAGAGAGGGAGATCCACGCACTTGAAGCTCAACAACAATAGAGGAGAGAGAGGGAAAAAGGATATGTATCCCGGGAGAAGGGATGTCTATTTATAGGTCCCCTCAGACAGTTGCACAGTCACGGGGTCGGAATGTCTATGGTCAGTTGGGGGCAGATATTCCGGAGTCAAAGACATCCTAAAGGGACGGATATTTCGCCCCTGGAAACTTAGAGTTTCTAGTGTAGGATTTGTAGTCCAATGCCCCCTACTACGAGTTGGCATGCACCGTGGTGGGGGGTCGGCCATTGGGTTGGAAATACCGACATTGGCTAGGTCGGTTATTCCAACCCTACCAAACCTCTAGTACCCCTTTTTATGCGTGAGTTTACCAGTCTTGGTGGGGACCGAATATTGGACCAGACATTTTCGCCCCCTTGAGGTTGGATATTCCGCTTCTGTGACTTTGTGCAACAAAAAGAAATCAGAGTTTCTTTCCTCTCCATTGTTTCGAGACACATACACCGAAACCAGAAAATCTAACACCTAGGTCCCATGGTAGACTAAAGCCTAGCACTTCGATATTCGAGATTTGGAGGTTTCTCATCCGTCTTCTGCATCTACTAATATTTAACAAAAAATTGCACATAGTAAAATTCTATTCTATCCAGTGTTGTTATCAAAGACACAAAATACAAAAATAAGACTTTGCACTTCCGGAGAGGTTTCTGATACTGGGTCGAGGATGTGACACATGTACAAATCTTCTCTAATCTAGCAATTGCTTCAACGTAGCAAAAAAAATTCTTCGCTTCACTTCATTGTAGAAAAAAGGTAGACCTAAAAAATAAGAAAAAAACTCGTTGGACAAAACTATCCGTGAGAACTTCGCGGAGACCTCGTAGCATCTATTTTTTTAGTTTTTGCACACAAAAATCCGCCACCCACCACCAGTTCACTAGCGTGAAATCCTAGCCCTCCACCCCGTCTCATAGTCAGGCGGCGTGCACCTATCCGCTCTGCTCGAGCGCATTGTCAACAACCACGCAATGCATCTCTCTGCCACGCCGAACTGCACCGTCCGAGGCAGCAACACAGACCTAGACCGCAGTTGCGTGCACGTCTTCGACATGCCAGACCGCATCGCCTGCCGCAGTGGCGAGCACCTCTCCACAATGCCAGACCGCACAATCCGACAATAACTAGGTAGGTACTTTCCCAATCGCTCGGATCTATGATTAGTGTTGCTGGGCATTAGGATCCATGACACTGTATCAATAATATTGTTTATGGGTTAGTGCGCATTGGGATTTGTAAAATAGCATTTCTTATTTAGGACATTTTGTACTATTCAACATTTATTTGTCGATTGCATAAGTGCCACGGACCTTGTTAGGTAGTCAATGAGTTGGCAATTAAAATCAATGATTGAATCGAGTTCACATTGTGTAATGTGCTGCCACAAAGTCTTCAATAATTAGCCGGTGATTACATCAAATAGGTATGTGCTGGATGAAGGTGGGCTACAACCCAGCAAGGCGTATACAATTTCTGAAATCTCAAGACCCATTACGTAGTCAGCTTGGAGATAGCTTTGGGGATAAAGTTAAGTTCCACATTACTAGCCGGGAGAGAGTTGAAGTAGCTTATAAGGGATGATATTCTAGTCTTCATAAGTGAGTGAGAATAGAAGAGTTTACGCGTACTCCTCTTTCTTCTCCTCTATCGCCGCTCGCCTCACCATGATTGCATGCGCGTCACGTTTCGTGAATCAAGTTCGAGTTAGAAACCCCTTTTGTGGAGGGAAACTCGAATCCGCAACTACTTGCGGGTGTATCCTATTTTTTTTGTGAGACTTTCAAGTTTCCGAAAAATGTAAATTAAAATTCTGGACATACATTGTGTTGTATCTTGTGCATCTATGAAGTTTCATCCAAAAATGTGATAATATGTGATCTATACAAAAAGAACAAATGGTGTGTAAATAGTACGTCACACTATTTACATATGTCTTCTCTTATTTACACAGGTCACATATTATCATATTTTTACATGAAACTTCATAGATGCACAAGATACAACACAACGTGTGACAAAAAAATTAGTTTGCATTTATTTTTGAAAACTTGTTGCAGAATTTTCCCTCTCGTTTTGTGGATGCCTAATTTTTTTTGGTTGGTGCAACGTATCGACCATGAGTGTGCATGCTCACCGCGTGTCCCTGACTTTCTACGCGTGGCGCTTCGGTCGGCGCTCCCTTCCCAGGCTTTACCAAGGGACGAGAGAGACAAAACGGACTAAGCGTTCTCCACTCCTTCTTGTCTCTCTCTCTCTTGTCCAGTTCCTTTTGTTGCGTTGTTCTCTAGTCTTCTCCATCCTGGCGACAGCGTGTACGATAGTCCGGGAGACCAGACCTCCAAAACCTCGCTCGTCGAGATCCTACACAGGGAGGTGGGCGATAAGGGTTTTGTAGAGCATCTCGGTGCGACTGCTCGCTGCGGTTCGAGTTCTTCCTTCCCGATTCGGCTGCATCCTCGACAGGTCCGGCTACTCCAACAAAATCATGTGCGACATCAACAACATCCATGGTGATGTTGTTGATGCAGCGACCCTCCCCGATCGCGATGTATGTGCTCATCCTATCAAATCTAGCGCAACTACTTGTTTCATATTCAGACCTGTTACATGTGCTTAGTCTAATGTTTGTAATTAAGTATACTGGTGTATCTGTGATATTGTTTTCGGTAATCACATAATCTTCATTTTACTCTATTCTTCAAGTTTAAATAGCTATGGCTAAGGTGAATAACTGCGCCATGAAACACGCCGCGTTCACTCGTAGCAAAAACCTACGGCCATGACACGTGCTTGTCGTGGACGGAGAATATCCGAAAGAAAAACGTGCGACCTCGGAACACCGGTCGCGGTTCCGGAACTGAACCAAACTTAGCCGGCCCATCCAGAAAGCAACCGGTAGCCCACAACGACTCGCCCTCCTCCCGTCCCGTGACGCGGCGACCGCCGTCGATCTCATCCCCTCGCCGCACCACCGCCTCTCTCGCTCTCCACTCCGGCGAATATCCCCGCATGCTCTTCCGCTTCCCCGCCTTCCTCCCCAAGCAACCCGACCGACGGCCCCAAATCCGGGAGAGAAGCTAACCGCCAAGCTTCCCCGGCCCGGCGATGCTGCGGCGCGGCCTCCTCTCCGCCGCCCTCCGCCATGCCCGCCGCCTTCCCCGGCCCCGCCTCCTCTCCTCCGGCCCCACCCCGCCTCCTCCATCCTCCACCGCCTCCACCCTCCCCGTCGCGGCACCTCCCGCTCCACGCCACCACCTCGCGCCCCACACCCCCACCCCGCGCCGCATCCCCCCGCTGCTCGCCATCTCCGCGCTCTCCCTCGCCGCCGGAACCGCCACCGTCTACGCCACCACCGACAACGTCGAGGAGACCCTGGCGCGGACGAGGGCGTCCGCGGCGCGCGTGGCGGGGCAGATGCGCCACACGTGGACGGCGGGCGGGGTGCTCTGCAAGTCGCTCATGTCCGTGCTCTCCTCCGCCAACCACGAGGTGCGCTCCGGCTTCGAGCTGCGCGTCGCCGCGCTGCTCGCCGACATCACGGCCGCCAGCGCCGCCCGCCGCGCCGCCATCGTGTCCGCCGGCCGCGGCGCCGTCGTCGACTGGCTGCTCGACAGCATCGTGCGGGGCGCCACGCAGGCCGAGGCCGCGAGGGCGCTCGCCAACCTGCTCGCAGACCCCTGGGTCGCGCCTGCCGTGCTCGGCCGCCCAAGGGCCGTGCCATGCCTCCTCCAGTTCATCTTCTCCTACCAGCCTAAGCGCGGCAAGAAGGTGATGATGACAGGTGTTGGTTTGGTGTTGTTTATTACTTTGCCTGACTGCCCAAATGTAGTTTCGTAGAAGCTTGCATTCAGTGCAATTGCGCCCATATAGTGTGTTCTCTAATTCCTTGTTAACCACATTGTGCAAAGTTAGGATATCCAACTTTTCTTACAGACCTTGTCCATCAATCGATATTGCACTAGCCATGCTCTTTGCTACCTAGAGAATTCTTAATTCCTTATAGCCTGCTGGTTAACCATATTATCGTGTAAGGTTAGCATACAAAACTTGTACGCACAATTTTAGGATATACAACTTATACAATTGCCGTTATACACGTTATGCACCAGTCATTTTCTGTTAGTGAATTCCTGACCCAATGTAGCCTGGTCTGTATAGCTAGGAATCAGGTCATGATGTGCTACATTGCAGGATACAGATGTTGTAAGTTTGGTGTTGGTTTGGTGTTGTTTGCTTTGCCTGATTGCTCAAATGTAGCTTCGTAGAAGCTTGCATTCAGTGTAATTGCGCCCATATAGTGTGTTCTCTAATTCCTTGTTAACCACATTGTGCAAAGTTAGGATATCCAACTTTTCTTATAGACTTTGTCCATCAATCTATATTGCACTAGCCATGGTCTTTGCTACCTAGAGAATTCTTAATTCGTTTTAGCCTGCCTGGTTAACCATATTATTGTGTAAGGTTAGGATACAAAACTTGTACCTACAATTTTAGGATATACAACTTATACAATTGCCGTTATACACATTGACATGATATTGCAGCAGTTATTTCCTGTCAGTGAATTCCTGACCCAATGTAGCATGGTCTATATACCTAGGAATCAGGTCATTGTGTGCTACATTGCAGGATTCAGATGCTGTAAGTTTAGGATGTTGATTATATGAATGTCTGCTTCTCAGATCTTTGTAATACATACTGCAGTATTAGGGCAATAGATCTGCAATTCGTTTCTGGAACTGCAAATTAGCTGCACAACTGTGCCTTTTTCATTGACCATCAAAATATCAAATTAAGAGTATATATTGTATTTTCGTTGATTGCGCCCTGATCTTTCCTTTCTCCATTCTCTGCATTAGAATATTTTTGTTTTGGTGACGGAGCATTTTTCTTCAACTTAATTCATCTTCTTTTCTGGTAGCATATAGTTGATGAACATTTTGTTTTATGGAACAAAGCAGTTTATAGTTTTCATGTTATGAGTTGTGTATACCTAATACATCGCTTTGTTGTTGAAACAGAACTCTAGATATTCTTCATTTGATGGTTTAGACCACTCTAAAGGAAGGAGCATGCTTGTCGCTGCTCTCATGGATATAATCACATCCAACTGTGACAATGCAAATTATTCGTCGTTTCAGCCTTTGTTGCCCGCAGATGCTGATACAAGAGATATTGCAGTAGCCCTTGAAGTCATTGAGCAAGGGGGGATGCATTTTGATGACCATGAGGATAATAGCAGTGATGATGGTGATAGTGGATTAAAGGGGATAGGGATCAAGGTACTTGGTGGAACCACTATATTGGGATTCTCTAGAGAAAATAACTCGCTAGAGATGGGCAACTCAGGTGATGATATCCAGGAAGTTGCGCAAAACGGTAGAATGGAAGCTGGACAGAATAGTAGAGGTCTGGTAATACAAGAGTCTATTAGTGATTCTTCAGACATTGAGAGACTAAGTTCTCATGGTACCCCAGGCCTTTGGGATGATTTACAGAGGGAGCATGTAGCTGTACCTTTTGCTACCTGGGCTCTTGCTAATTGGGCTATTGCATCAGATCTAAACCGCACTCGTATTCAAGAACTTGATAGTGACGGGCATGCTGTCACAACTGCACTGAAGGCTCCGGAAAGAACTGTCAAGTGGCATGGAGCCTTGGTGGCCCGAGCTCTTTTGGAAGACCAGAGCTTGACACTGGCTCCTTCTGTCCCTGATTGGTCCTCGAGTCTTCTTTTAACAGCTTCTCAGGCCACCGAGAATGGCGACATGTCATTGGCGCAAATGTCACTGTCAACTTTCCTATTATCCATGATACGATGTAGTGAGTCAAAGTTTGTGATAAGGCAGAAGGGTCTTCATCTTCTTCGTAATATTGCGAAAAAAATAGAAAATGAAAATAGTCAGAGTAGTATGAAGGAATCATTAGCGATTGCCTTGAGTTCGCTATATTCCGGTGAAGTTCCTTTGTCACTTGAAGAATCTCAAAGATGGTCCGGCGTTCTTCTTCGTTGGCTCTTTGACAAGTCTGTATCAGACACGACACATCTTACGTCTGTAAAAATTCTTTCATCTATACTTGAGGATTATGGGCCATCATCCGTGCCGATTTCTCAGGGATGGTTAGCCCTCGTGCTTTCTGAAATTCTTGGAGACAGCAAGACACAAAATATCAAAGGAACAGCCCCGCCTCAACCAGAGAGAGTGAAGGTTATAACTCACATACTTACCGCAAAATATATTTTGAATGTGTGTGCACTTTGCAGATATATCAACCATGCACAGTGTACACCACAACATAAATTGTTTGGTAGCAGGGTTGGTTAAAGTAGCTGTAGATTAACGAAGTACACACAAAGCGTCAAATTGATACTAGAATGTCATGTCACCCATAAACATAACATGGTATTTCATTTGTTTCAATCGTAAGTTACATTTGTCATCACTCATGAGCATTGGGGATGGAGCAACAATATTGTTAACAGTTCCTGTATGTGATTTTTGCTACTCCCTCCGATCCATAATAAGTGTCGTGGTTTTAGTTCATTTTTAGTCGAATTTTGAATTTGAACTAGACCCACGACACTTTCTATGGATCAGAGGGAGTATGTACTTTGATGACACTACAGAAGGCTTCACAGAAAGCTATTTAGGGTAGCCTGGTGGGGTTATCCTGGTGTGTGGATATGTTCTGTACATTATATATGTTTTGATTGGACCGTTCTTTAGAAATACAGACATTTGGTTACAGCAACATTTCTTATTTATAGTCCTGTTCAACCAGCCTGTTCAATATATCTCTGCACTTATTTTTACCTCACAGTATAGCTTAATTTTATAATTATCTGACTTGAGGAATTTACGACTAGATGAGTTGCTACCCTAGCCCTAATGCTACCTTTTCTTACAAATCTTGTTCCTCTTCCTGGTGTCCTAATACAAATTTTATTTTTGACAGAATCAAGTTGATTATCATAATGCTTACACGGCGACTCAGGTCTTGAATCAATTAGCTACAGCTGTTGTTAAATTAGCAAGTGTTCAATCAGGCTATGATTCTGGGTCTGGTGACAAAGTGCCACTTCCCGATTTTCTCTCCCTTGAACCATTTGCTACAGCCCTGAAGAACATGAACAAAAAGAGCCCACCCAAGTTTGATGCAGTTGACTCTGCGTTAGCTACGCTTAAGGGAATAAAAGCACTAGCCGAGCTTTCTTCTGAGGATGTTGTGTGCCAAAAGAGGATAGCTGATTTAGGAGTTCTTTCCTTGTTGAGACACATCCTTGTTGGTGACGATTATGAGAAACTTGCTGCAATAGAAGCATATGATGCATCCCGGCTACGAGAAGTACAAGATAAGAATGTTTCTGCTTCTAATGATTCTTCTACTGCTGCTACAACTGATCCCAGTAGTGTACGGGTTCCTCCGGCAGCACATATTCGACGGCACGCTGGGCGGCTGCTTACCATTCTCTCCCTTCTACCCAATTCAAAGAAGGAAATTATTTCTGATGATGTATGGTGCAAGTGGCTTGAGGAATGTGCAAGTGGACGACTTCCTTGCAATGATATAAAACTAAAAAGTTACTGCAGACTAACTCTGTTAAACGTATTCTGCTCTGAGAATCAGAATACAAGAAGTGCTTCTGGTGAATATCCTGATACAGGAAGTGAGAACAAAAGAAAATGTCCTCAGTTTGGAGATGCGCTGTTCTTGCTGAATCCAGAATTACCTCTAGAGGTTCATTTGGACAACAGTGGTTGTGGTATTTCAAGAGATACTTGTAAGGATGATGGATGCGTTGAAGATAGTGCCTCTGAAACTCGAAGCATAGATGATTCAGATACTGCATCCAAATGTGTCTCCCCTTTGGTCGATGTTGTGTTTATCCATGGTCTTCGTGGTGGCCCATTCAACTCATGGCGGATAGCTGATGACAAGTCATCAACTACCAAAGGTGGTCTGGTGGAAACCATAGACGAAGATGCTGGAAAAGAAGGCACTTGTTGGCCAAGAGAATGGCTTTCATCAGATTTTCCCCAAGCTCGTTTCTTGACGGTCAAATACAAGGTTTGTTCTTTAATGCGCCGGTTTTCTCTTATGTTGGTACCTTGAAAAGCTTAACTTTGTCAACATTTTATGCTTCTCATCTGATATCATTCTTGTTCCTTCTTAAATGTTCCAAGATCCTTACCAGTTTCAAATGATTTATGCAGACAAATTTGACACAATGGTCTGGAGCCAGCTTGCCCCTTCAGGTTTGTGTTCTGGACAGTTCAAGTTGTGCATATACTCACACCTTTCCTTTTGTCTGATTAAGCCTGGACCAAGCTGTTAGTCTCACAATACAAAAATAAAGGCACATACAAAAAGATATCCTTGTGGTTCATGCAATTTTTTCTGTACAGATAGATCATGCTATTACATTTTATGTTTCCCCAAAGCTTTTCACCATTGGTATGCAATACAAAAGCTTACATCACTCTAGGTTATAATATTATTTTATCTGAAGTTATGCATGGTCTGAGATATTTTGATATCTTTGGGTGTTGGTTGGCATGTTTTCTTGGCCAAAATGGCATATGTTTGAGATCATATTTGTTGTATAGGAGGTGAGCTCCATGCTGCTGAGGAAGATGGTGGCTGCTGGGATCGGTAGTCGTCCTGTTGTGTTTGTGACTCATAGGTGAGGATTGTTGCTTGGTTTATATTGTTGCTTACACATGGGCTGAAAGCCTGAAACATCTGTATCAGCTAAATGAATTAACAAACTAATATTTTCAACCCCATTTTTGTACTTGCAGCATGGGAGGACTGGTGGTTAAGCAGATGTTGCATCAAGCGAAGCTGAACAATTATGACAAGTTCCTGAACAATACAATTGGACTAGTATGTGTTTCACTGTTCATTCTTGGGATTGTATCCGAGTTCTAACTTAAATATTTTAGGGGAAGAGTTCTAACTCTGTTTATATGGCAGGTCTTCTATAGCTGTCCACATTTTGGCAGTAAACTTGCTGACATGCCATGGCGTATGGGTTATGTGCTTCGTCCAGCTCCTTCAGTACGTTCCTCATATGATAAACTCGCAACTGATGTTTTTCATTCGTTTATATTTTCTGACACTCATTAATTCCCTTAGATTGGCGAATTAAGAAGTGGGTCTCCAAGACTGGTCGAGTTAAATGATTTTGTGCGGCAGCGCTACAGTAAGGGACTTCTTGATGTTCTAAGTTTTTGCGAGGTAAAGGAAAATGTTCTCATAGACTCACACATGCTTTTACTGCCACAACACCAAGTTATCTGTGCTAATTTGTCTATAGAAAAGTTATCTGTGCTAACTTTCTTCTTAACAGAGCGATGTCACACCAATTGTTGAAGGTTATGGTGGTTGGGCATTTCGAGTGGAGATAGTGCCAATTGAATCTGCATACCCAGGATATGGGGAGCTGGTTGTAAGTATCCTATCAGTTGTATTATTTCATTCAAACCATCATGTACAGAGGTGTTATACTTGCTTGTGTTTTGAGGGAGTTGAATGCAACATGTGGTAGGCTCTCCAATCGTAACATGAATAATGATGGAAATAGTACATGTCTGTTCAAATTCAAATATATTTCCAAATATCCTAATTGCAGTGCTAAATAATATGGAAAAACACAGGGGTTTATGTGCAATACTGTACTTATCCCAATGTAACTGAAGACTTGAGAGTTCAGAGTCAGTTCCACATTTATAACATGTGATATTATGTTCATTTTGGGTGTTGCTATAATTTCCTCCGAAATACTGGCTTGTTGTCAAGCTTAAGAAAAAGCGTGCCAATTGACGGAACTTGCAATGCAAGTGATTACTAAATCCTATGAATTTGTGCAGGTTCTGCAGGACACTGACCATATAAATTCATGTAAACCGGTGAACAAGAATGATCCTTCATATGCGGAGACTTTGGCTTTTCTGGAGAAAAACTTGAAATTGCGTGAGAAAAAGCCGAGTCCTAGTTTGTGTTTCCCCCCAGAATGTTGAGCTCCATCCAGTACAGTGTATCACTTGCATGCGAATAGTGCACAGAATTTCCTTGGGCAGTATAGAGGCTTCTGTTTTCTCAGAGATTTCTTGTACTTTTAGGAGATTTGGGCGGGGTGCTGTGTTTTATGAAGCCCGCGTCCAATTAGACGACAACACGTTGTACATGTAACTGACAAGCTGTAAATAGTGACCCTCTTTTGCTTTGCTGAAATGGTCCATCCTTTGTACGGGTACTGTATATAGTGTCTGACATCTGAACAGGATAGAACTTCAGAGGAGCATGCATTTACATCATGTTAAAATGGCTCCTTATCCTGATGCCAAATTCTTATGTGTGCATTGCTTGTTATGATCAGCGAGACATCCAGTGTGGTTGATATTTGTTTTGTTCTGTTCTGTTGAGAGGTCTGGTCTTTGGTTTGTGTTGCAAAATTTCAACTTTTGTATTGAGAGCATTGCAATATTTCGAAAAATAATAAATAAATAAATGTACTCAGTATTTTATTTTTCTCCTTGGCTTATTGCAATATTGCCTTGGTGTTATCGATGAAGTTATACGGGCCTTCAGCGTGAAATTCGGGCCGGATGCAGCCCAAGTCCAGTTCCCAGCATCATCTCTCTCCAGTCTCCTGTCAGGGGCACCATCATCTCTTTTTCCGCTGTTCGTTTCCTGGAGTAAAACCTTCGCCCCTCTGCCCTTCGCCGGCGGCGACCGGCGAGCAAACAACCAGCTCCAGGTAGGAAATCCTCGCCCGCTTCTCGCCCTTGATTTTTCTTTGATTCGTTGTGGATTCTTGCCTCGCGATTTGATTTCCCCTCCGACGGATGGGGTCCAATCTGACTCCCGGAGCCTCGATTTACTTATCCATCCGCCCCCAGGTTTCGCGGCCAGGATGGTGGACGCGTGGTGGCCCGTCATCGCGGCGGCCGTCCCGGCGATCGTGGCCGGGCAGGCCTTCCGCGTCAAGCGGCGGCGCGACGAGGAGCAGCGCCTCAAGGCGGCGCGGGGCCGCGAGAAGAGCTCCGACGAGGTGTTCGTCTGCGAGCGCGTCTGCACCTCCAAGCGGATGCTCAAGAAGGTGGGCGCCTTCTCCAAGGACCCCATCCCGGACACCTGCGTCACCGTCTGCGGCGTCTCCGAGCTCGACGCCTGCGCCGACGCCTGCGCGCGCACCGTCTGCGTCAACCAGCACCAGGTGCCCAACTGGAACGACGTCTGCCTCAAGCGCTGCCAGAGCGAGTGCCTCAAGCTCTCATCCACCATCATCTAGTAGTACCTTATCCTGGGGATGCACTGTTTCCTGCTTCAGTTTACTTGTTGCTTAGAGAACTTCAGACATCTGTGTCTGTCGTTTATATGTCCGGAGGGGAGGATTGGAGTTGAGTGAAATGGCTTATCCTGGTTGTTATGCTCTGTTCATTCCATCGGTCCTTGCAAATTTGATATATCTGCTGTCGAGATGAATCATGATTGCTACCAAACCTACCATGTCTGGATATGCTAGGCATAAAACAGGCTGGGTTTGCCCCCCCTGTTGGATGAAATACTTACACGGTTCAATAACGTACTTGTTTCCCTGAAATTATTGACTGTAGATCTTTATCCGAGCATGGTACTCACGTATTAGATTTGATGGCTCTGTTGGATGAAATGCTGACCAGTTGAACTCCAAACATGCTGCCTACAGTTGCTGGCACTGATCTCTATTTGAGTGTTATGCATATTTATTCTTAAATTTGGAGTATTCTGAAATACATTTGGGGGCCATATGCCAACTTTTGGATTTGTGATCTCTTGGACCTTTTCAAGTTCAATTTTGTAGGCATTGTACACAGTTATGCTTTCTGCAGTGCAGCAAGTGGAAGTGCCGATATGTTTTCCCTTCAGCTGAACTATTGATTTGTTGACGCTATTGTAGCAGCTAAGGAATATATTTCATGGCTTATTTGTTTCGGCTTTCACAATGCTATGAGCTTGTATATCGGAACTGATAACAATGCCGCGCTTATCCTGATGCAGTGTTTCCTGTTTCAGTTTGCTGTTTAAAATCTTCAGACGATTGGCTGTCGTTTATATATCTAGAGTATCAGAATAGAGTGACAGGGTTTATCATGGTCGTCCTGCTCTGTTCATTCCATCATTCTTGCAAATTTGATCTTGACGATCTTGGTTGTCAGCTAAGCTACTGTCTGCGGCATCTCCAAGCTTGACGTCTGGGCCAACGCCTGCACATGCACTGTCTGCTTCTACCAGCATCAGTTGCCCAACTGGAACGACGTCTGACTCAAGCGCTACCAGAGCGAGTGCCTCAAGCTCTCCTCCACCATCATGCAGTAGCCGTGGTACCTTATCCTCGGGATGCAGTGTTTCCTGTCTCAGTTTACTTGTTGCTTAGAGAGCTCAGACATCTTTGGCTGTCGTTTATATGTCTGGAGTGGAGGATGGAATCGGGTGAAATGGCTTATCCTGGTTGTTATGCTATGGTCATTCCATCAGTTCCTTCAAATTTGATCTCTGACATATTTGTTTTGGAGATGAATCATGGTTGCTAGCTAACCTACCATGTCCTGATATGCTAGGCATAAAACAAGCTGGGTTTGCCCTCTTAGATGAAATACTTGAACTGTTACCATATGCATTTCCTTGAAGTTACTGACTTTAGATCTTTATTTGAGCACGATGAGGGTCACTTAGATTTGATGGCCATGTTGGATGAAATGCTGTCCAGCTGAACTCCAAATATGTTGCTCACAGTTGCTGGCTTTGATCTCTATTTCAGTATCATGCTTATTTACTCTCAGATTTAGAGTATTTTGAAATACATTTGGAGGTTCATATGCCAAATCTTAGGGTTGTGATCTTTTAGACCTTTCCAGGTTAAATCCTGTAGGCATTGGATACAGGGATGCTTGCTTCAATTCATGGTGCAGCAGCCAGAGTGGTGATAATTTTTCCTTCAGCTGAACCATTGATTTGTTGACGGTATTGTAGCAACTGCGGATGGATAAATATTGCCTTCAGATTGCTATGAGCTTATATACCTGGGATGGATACCAATTGCCAGTGCCTCTTACCTGATGCAAGGCTTCCTGCTTTGGTTCATTTTATTGTTTAGAATCTGCAGAAATATGTGTCTGTCATTTTATCTAGTGAAATGGCTTATCCTGGTTGTTATGCTCTGCTCGTTCCATCGATTTCTGCAAATTTGATCTCGTCACATATTTGTTGTCAAGCTGAAACATGATTGTTAGACAATCTACAATGTTCTAATTTGCTGCTAGGTGTTACTGAGGTTGGGTTTGGGCGTTTGGCCCTGTTGGATGGAATTCTGACCAGTTTAGTTCCATATATGTTGCCAGCAAATGTTGTCTGTTATCTCTATTTGAGTTCCATATAGTTCGAGATTATTATTCTGAATTCATTTGGGCTCTATATATCCTGAATCTTAGAGCTGTGATCTTTTAAACCTTTTCCAGTTAAATTTCGTGAGCGTTGCATGCCGGCAGACTTGCGGAAGATCGACTACCACTTTGTGCGTGAGCAGGTCACCAAGAAGGCGCTCGAGATTCGTCATGTATCTACTCATGATCAGCTACCTGATGTCCTCACCAAGCCACTTGCGGTTCAATAGTTTGAGCATTTCAGGAGCGACCTCAATGGTCTAGAAGGAATGGTTTTATTAAATAAACTGGGATACACAAAGAATGATAAAATTTCAAATTGAGAACATTATAACTGAGCACCCCCCCAGCCCTCTAGACCATCAACATTTTGATGGAAAGAAAAAGAATAACGCGGGCATGCGATCTGTTGTGTCTCATTGCGACTGCCCAACCACTAGCACGACAGTTCTTTATGATGAAATATCGATACGGTAGCTTAATATAGTTTATTACACTGATTTTGTTCCAAAGTATGGAGACCAATTAGACGGCATTTGTGCTGATAATGTTTCTTTCTGTTCTTTTCTTTTGCTTATTTGCTTACCTTTTTTCATGGTTGCACCTTTAAATAAACGTACAACTACCTCTCAAGAAAAGTGAAACCATGGTTCTTTTTTCTATTATGTTGGCCTATTTTTTATAATAAATCTATTTAGAAAATGAGGATATCTCTGAAAACCAAGGTTGTTGCATGGTACCTTCGTCGGGGTGTTATTCTTACTAAAGATAACCTTGCAAAATGCAAATGTCAAAGTTGTACGAAATGTGTTTTTTTTATCGCGCAGAGGATACAATAAAACACATTTTCTTCCAATGTCAGTTCGCTAGGTCTATATGGTCAACCATTCAGATATGTTCTACCTTATATCCTCCTCGTAGCATTGCAAATATTTGTGGTTATTAGCTAAATGGTGTGGATTCTAGGTTCAAAACTTATATAAGAGTGGGAGAGATTGTTGTTATATGGTCGCTTTAACTATGTAGAAATGACAAGATTTTTAATGATAAAAACTCTTCTGTTATGCAGGTTGTTTACTGATGTACGGCCCTCCGTTCATGGTCGTCGCTTCAGCGACCAAAGGAGTGACTACATAGTCGTCGGTGCAGCTTCTATGGACTAGTTGGCAATCTCCATTTTGTTTTCCCATTCATGATAGTCTTGCTATGTGTTGTATATTAATTTGGACGGTTGTGTGCATTCTAGCTGCGGAGGCCCGGTGCAATGCTTAAATATTTAAGTAATAAAACACTTTTTATCGGGAAAAACCTTTTGATCGAAGTCATACTTCATTAAATTTGATCAACTTTTTACTAGAAAAAAGCAACATTATGCACTAAATTAGTGATCCTGGCAGAGCAAAGCTCGTTTAATAATATACTAAACGTATACTAATAAGCCCTGCCTCAAAATTAGTACCATTATGACACTAAATTAGTACTCCGAGCACGCTTGTAATTCATACCGTGGCTCGTATCGACTTAGCAAACTCACGAGTTAGCTAGTTTAACTTGTTGTATATGTGCAGACATGAGCTATGTAAGAAAACTAGTAATTCTCGTACAAATTTAGAATTAGAACAAGAATGTTCTTTTCCTCTACTCAAGAGGGTAAACGAGTACCATTATGGAAATGTTTGCTAAGTGCCAAATTTAGAATTAGAACAAGAATGTTATAAAACTACATTTTGACGTTTCCACTATGGTCCAAATGGCAATGTCAAACTACGCGTTGACGTTGAATTTCATTTGAAATGTGCCCAAGTGTAGAACTTTGTATGAAATTATTTTATATCATTTGGAATCACCCAGAATAGCTGAAGTTGTTTTGTGATGTAAATGAAATGAAACACATAAAAACAGGTGATATAAAACTACATTTTGATGATGTATTTTACATCACCAGGGAAGATGCTCTAACAAAAACTTAACACTTGAAGAACTGTACCCAAAAAGACATGGAGAGCTCTCCATCTCCAATCTTAATCGCATCAGTCATTTGTCACTAAGAAGCAGTCAACGTGTTATATTGTGATCCAAATTTATATTAAAAGGAGGCTAACTTCTAACAAGCGGATCAATATCACCTTCTTATATATACTTCTTAGTCATCAGCTAAGGTTTATCAGATTACAAGCTAACCCATGACGTATGTAAACACTTGCTGGCTGATATCCGCGATTTTTTCTCTCTATTTTGGAGGAATTTTCATGTTAAATTTTGTATCTTCACTGTGATTTCCTTTTCGTACGGCACTGCTCTTGTAAAATGTTGATTCATTTTACCAGCCAAGTTGATTGATTTCCAATTATAAAATGTTTCACGTGATCCGCGCCACTGCATACAATAATAGCAGCGACCCTGCCAAAAATTATTACATTAGCAGACAGCAGTGTGCAGAACTGCAGATACCCAAATCAGCCACTTGAGCAATGGATCAGAGGGCGAAGCGGGTGGCCATCGTGGGCGCCGGCACGACCGGGCTGGCGGCGTGCAAGCACCTGCTAGCGCGTGGGTTCCGGCCGGTGGTGTTCGAGGCCGGTGAGTCCGTGGGCGGGCTGTGGACGCGCACCCTCGCCTCCACCAGGCTCCAGACGCCCGCCGTCGCGTACCGCTACTCCGACTTCCCGTGGCCGGACTCCGCCGACGTGTTCCCGCACCACGACCAGGTCGTTGACTACCTGGCAGCCTACGCGCGCCGCTTCGGCGTCGATGAGTGCGTCAGGTTCAGGAGCACCGTCGTCGCCGCGGAGTATGTCGGCTCCGAGCCGGAGGATGCGGCGGACGGGTGGGAGCGGTGGGCCGGCAACGGCGAGGCGTTCGGCGACGGCACGGGCGTGTGGCGCCTCACCGTGCGCCAACACGGCGTCGAGACATCGCAGGTGCACGAGTTCGACTTCCTGATCCTCTGCATGGGCAGATTCGGCGGCGTGCCCAACATTCCGGCGTTCCCACCGGACGGCGGCCCGGAGGCGTTCGGGGGGCGGGTGCTCCACTCCATGGACCTGTCTGACATGGCCGACGCAGACGCCGCCGCGCTGGTGAAGGGCAAGCGCGTGGCTGTCGTGGGGGCCAGCAAGACGGCCTTCGAAATCGCCGCCGAGTGCGCCGAGGCCAACGGCGCCGGGCTGCCGTGCACGATGGTGTGCCGGAACCCGCAGTGGCTGCTCCACGGCACGAACGTGTGGGGGACGGTGAACATAGCGTACCTCTACATGAACCGCTTCGCGGAGCTCATGGTCCCCAGGCCCGGTTCCGGCGCCGCCTCGCGCATCCTGGCCGCGCTGCTCGCGCCGCTGGCGTGGGCGATATCCGCGGCGACGGGGGCGTACTACCGGAGGGAGATCCCGATGCGGGAGCACGGCATGGTGCCCGGGCACGGGTTCGCGAGGTGCGTGTCGTCGTGTCTCATCTCCATGCTGCCGGACGGGTTCTACGACCGGGTGAAGGAAGGCAGCGTCGTCTTCCAGCGGTCCAAATCATTCAGCTTCTGCGAGGACGGCCTGCAGGTGCTCGACGGTGCCGGCAGCGGCAACAAACGGCGCGTCGTGCCGGCCGACGTGGTGATCCTTGCCACCGGCTTCCGCGGCGACCAGAAACTCCGGGACATGTTTGTGTCGCCGCGGGTAAAGGACATCATCGCCGCCATGCCGCTGTATAGGGAGTGCGTGCACCCGCGGGTCGCGCAGATGGCGGTGCTGGGCTACGCGGAGGGGCTGAACAACATATACGCTTCCGAGATGGCGGCCAAGTGGGTGGCACGGCTGCTGGACGGCGGGTTCCGGCTGCCGAGCGTGCGGCGGATGGAGGAGAGCTGCGCTGAGTGGGGCAGGTACTACGAGCAGAGGAGCGGGGGCGGCGGGGACGGGCAGAGCGCGTGGAGGCCGTGCATCGGCGCCGTGAACCTGTGGTACAATGACGAGCTTTGCCGGGACATGGGGTGCGAGCACAGGAGGAAGAAGGGATTCCTCGCCGAGTGGTTCCAGCCCTACGGGGCCGTCGACTACGCCAACATTCTGTGAGCGAGGGAGAATGGATGTGCCTCTCATCAGTTGCGATCTGCCTAGTCAGACACCAGTGTTTAGATTTGTTTTCCATTTTAAGCACATCGGTTGTTGAACAGAAAAGAAAAGTAAGAATACCGTAAAGTAAGTACTATGCTGTTGTCCAGTTCATATTTTGAAGTAGTCAAAACCGGTTAAATCATCAAGTTTTTAAAGTTGGGCACCAGAGATATTTCGATCCTCATCAAAATATCTGAAATTTGAAGAAACAATACAAACACATAAATTGAATTTAGTCTGAATATAATCTGAATCTAACCTGAAATTCAAAATAAAAATATTATTGGGCTTATTAGATATACGTATTTTGTTGTTGAACTTTATCCCTTAGGTGATTTTGTGGGGTGTGTATGATGATGTGGCAGTGCTCTCTCTTATTTCGCGAGCACATCATGGTCCAGACAGAGGTCAATGGGGCCACGACAAGAAGCGCCATGTAGGATCAAGTGCCTTCCGTCTGATATTTGTAGGGGTGTAAATGGTACGTATAATTTCTGCTCTGAATTCGTATAAACATCCGATTTTAAGGATATGGTATGAAATTTCAAATCCGATGGATATGGACACATATACGGATATTGGTGGTGCGGATATCCAACGGATGTGGTAGCAGATATGGTATTGCTATTACCCGACGGATACAAATAATCCAGCATCTTTTGCGGATTATCCGACCTTTCTAGTAGGAAAATCCGATCAAATTGTCCCACCTCATCGGCCCAAAAACTCAATTAGTCTTTACATATGATATAACCCTAGGACACATGCATCTGTAAGCGCCAACTCGTTGGATATGTATTCAAGTGTACCACTATTAGCACTTGAGAAAGCATCACTCGATGCCATATCATGTTATACTAGTGTTGATTATTATGACTACAAGTTTTTTGATTAAGTTTACGCTAATATGCTACTATTGCTATGTGTCTAGTTAGGATATGATATTGAAAGGAAAACTCATGAGCATGTGTATAAGAATGAACAAACAAGTGTTTCTAGTCCCTTCTTTAGGACTCACTCATATGTTTTTTGATGATCATGTTTTCCTAATCATGAGTACTGCTAAGACCGATAACAATGGGAGTAGATTGTTGAGAAGAACAATGGTATTGAACCGACCCAGTTCTATCGGATATACTATAATACATTATTCGGATATACTATAATATATTATTCCTTGTTAATAGTACTATCCATTGTAATCATATGATACGAATCCTTAGACCATGAGAGTATCAAGAAATCTCATTCCATAAGACATGTAATGGCTACCATCAGAAGTCTACCGTAAAAGGAGGCAAGAAATATGGTAGTCATATATGTTGAAAAGAATATCGGACGACTTCGCGACTCAAGAGTGGGAACTACTCGTCTGGTATAAGGAGAGATATACTTAGCACTACTAGGAAAAAGCTTATAGGTGGAGGCAAGTGGTGCCGGCGCACCACCTTGGACGTGCGTCGGTGGAAAGTGGTGCCGGCGCACTGCCGGCCGAGCTCGCGCCGGCGATGCAGGCATACTGCCGGCGCATCTCAGGAGAAGACGCGCCGGGGAAAAATCTTGGCATGGGCTCAGCCGATCCGGGCCAGGCCTAGGAAACACTGCCGGCGCACCAGCCCAAGAGCGCGCCGGCGGTAATTTTCTGTTGCCGGCGCACTCCTGGGCTGGTGCGCCAGCAGTGTTTCCTGGGCCTGGCCCGGAGCAAATATAGCCGGATGGGATATATACTACCGGCAGCACTTAGGTCCTGGTGCGCGACAGTAACCACTGGAGTTATTTCAGCCACCAACCAGCACTCACACACCCACTACACTCCACTCCTCCACACAACCCGAGCCTTCTCCCAATCCAGCTCATTTTTGTCCATTTGTACCCCCAATTTGGCCAATTTGACCAACAAAATCATATTTTTTGAGCAAATCTTCCCTTCCTACATGCATCTCCCACATCCCCCTACGTAGATCTAGATCTACTATCCCGCATTGACCGCTCAATCTAGATCTAGATCTAGAAAGTCGGCTTCCATACTCCGTGGTCGCGGCGCGACGTCTTGATCTCGTTGAAGAATATATCAAACAAATAGGTGCCATCGGACTATTTTTGTAAACGAAAACAAAAGGAAAAAACGCCCCGCAAACTCACTTCATCCCCAACCTGAGCAACCTCCCACACCACACGCCCTCAACCCCATGGGCCACAGCCGCCGCAACGATTCGGCATGCCGCTGGCCGGCAGCGGCGCCGCTCCATCCCCGCTTCCCATCGACGGCCCCGTTTCCCCGTGGCGCCCTGTGCCCGAAGCCTTCGACCTTCACTGTGAATCGAGCGTCGGAGCATCCGCCGCCGACCAGGAGCTCATGCGTGTGCGCCTCCCTGAGCGGCACCGGTCCTCCGCCACCGCTCCAGGTCGTGCAGGCGCCGCGCACTTGAAATACGTCGCCGCCATGGTCGTTATCGGCCGCGGTCAAGATCCAAGCTGTTGCAGGACGGCGCTAACCCGGCCGTCCACTGCGGCCGATGGGGTCCTCCATGCTTCCCCCGAGCGCCGTTGTGGCCCAACTCCGGCAGGTTCCCCCCGCCCCTGGTTTCCTACACTGCTTCCTCCAACCCATCTTCTCCCGTGACCTTTTGCTATGCTCCAGATCCCCCGGCGTAGCTACAGGCCCTCCGCGCGTCCCCTTTGCCTGCTGCTCCAGGCAGACCACGGCTCTGTTTCCTGCTGTCCTGGGACATAGCCATGGCTCCTGCCCTGCCGGCTTGCAGGTCACTGGCTTCCTCGACATGGCCACCGCCCTGCTGCTCCCCTTCTCCCCACTTTGTTTTCTCACCTTCTCGTGTTAGCTGCACTTTCTATTTCTATCAATCGACCTGCTGCGCTGATGTAAACTGCACTGCTCGTGCGCTGATGAGAACATCAGTGCTTTTTAGTTTCGACAATTCAGTGCTTTTCCGGAGTAAATCCAGTCCCTGTGATTTTCTAACATCAGAGCTTTTTAGGCTGTGACGAAATGTTGTGGTGGCATGCAGGCCCATGGACAACTCGTTGTTGATTTCAAAACAAATATAGTGTGTCAAGTTTCAGAACCAACAGACTGATGCTCAACTGATTTAGTCTTCAGCAGAGTGGTGTCGATGGCACTCTTTCTACTATATTTTATTATGATCAGCGACAATAACAGAAGAGTGTGTTATTTTAGTAGTATTCTATTGACAATGGCAGAACAGGGTTTAAAATATATTAGTCTCCAACGTGTCTCACTATAAGAGTTTGATTTTTTTGCTTTTACTGTGGTCGTTAGGGTGAAGTGCGGGGCATGTATATCTCTTGGAGAATTTATGAATTCTTTTTTTTTTCGCGAAAACGCAAAAGCCTTGCGTTTCGATGCATTGATAGATAAAGAAGAGTTTATGTACAAGTCCGAGCACGGACGCAACACGCCGTACAACTCGACCCAAGGAAAAGGAAAAACAAATCTATGGGAGGAGCTGGCGCACACCCCGGGCTCCCGCGTCCGCCCATTGCCGCGCCTCGGCCGCTAAGTCGTTGAACAAGGAAGTCACCGAAGGTCGCACGTTGTCAAAGACTACTGCGTTCCGATGTTTCCAGATCCACCATGCCGTAAGCATGATAACGACGAGGTGCCCTTGCGCAGCTGGCGAGGGGCAGTCCGCACCGCCTGCGACCACCACTCCGCGAAATCACCCTCAACCGTGGGAGGGCCTGAGGTGGATCGGATCCATGACAGAACCTCAAACCAAACCGTCCTGGAGAAGGAGCATCCTGTGAGCAGATGGCTCATTGTCTCGACGGATTGGTCACGGAAGCGGGCACTCGGGCGCGTGCGGGAGGCCGCGCCGTGCCGCTCTTTCCCCGTCCGAGCATCCGTCGAGGCGGACCGGCCAAATGAAGAACTTCACCCTAGGCGGCGCCCGGGATTTCCAGTTAAGCTTCCGAGAACCCGAGATGACCGCCCTGGAAGAGGGTGTCATAGCGAGAGCTGGCCAAGTGCTGGTCATCCGTCGTCCAACGCCAAACCAGCTCGTCCGGGCCCGCCGAAAGTTGGGTGTCCCTGAGCTTGCCCCATAGCTGTACGTACTGCCACAGCGCCAGGGCGCTCGGTGCACCAACTATGTCGGGGATCCAGGTGCGTTCAACCAACGCCTCCCGGACCGTGCGAGCCTTCCGCCGACGCCTCGGTACTAAGGCGTACACCTCCGGCGCCATCTCCTTGATGGACCTGCCGTCCAGCCACCTGTCTTCCCAAAAGAGGGCGGATTCCCCGTTGCCGACCACCATGTAGGTGGAGGCCGCGAAGACATCCAACTCCGTCTTCGAGAAGTGCATATCCAGCCCGCGCCAAGGTCGCAGGGGATCAGTGCGCATCCGCCAGATCCATCTCACCCTAAGGCTGATGGCAGTGCGCTCGAGGTCTGGGATTCCCAAGCCCCCCAGCCGCAGCGGCCTACACACCCGCGCCCAGTTGACGTGGCAGTGCCCACCGTTGGCATCCGCCCTACCCGTCCATAGGAATCTTCTCAAGACCTTGTACACCTGCTTTAGTGCTTTCTTGTGGAGACCCAGCACCATTAGCTGATGTAGAGGGATCGCTGCTAGGACCGAACGGATCAGCGCCAAACGTCCCGCCCTTGGCATCATCGATGCCCTCCAGGTGGGTAGTTTGTCAGCCAGGCGGTCTACTAGGGGCTGAAATGCAACGGCCGTCAGCCTCCTGATAGATAGCGGGATGCCAAGGTATCTCACCGGGAAAGGCGCAAGATGACACTCCATGAGTTCAGCTGCGCCCGCAGCCTCCTCGTCCGAACAGGCGATCGGAGAGACAGAGCATTTAGCGAAGTTGGTACGCAACCCCGATGCATGTCCAAAGAGCTCCAGGATACCGCGTACCGCGCGCAGTTCCGTCTCATCCGGACGGCAGAAGATCACCACATCGTCTGCATAAAGCGATACCGACGTCACTAAATCCCGTCGCGCTAGACGTCTCAGAATCCCCAGCTCCATCGCCTTAGCCAACATCCTGTTGAGCGAGTTCATCATCAGAACAAACAGCGGCCGGACGAGAGGGTCTCCTCGTCTCGGGCCCGCCGATGCCAATCGGGGGCACGGCTCGCCGTTGAGCATCACCCTAGTACTCGCAGTGGATAGGAGAATGGACACCAGTTCGCGGAACTTCGGTCCAAAGCCTAACTTGCGGAGAATCTCCAAGAGGAAGCCCCACGAAACGGAATCGAAGGCGCGGGCGATGTCCAGCTTAAGCATCACCCGCGGCAGCTTCTCCCGGTGTAGGAATCTAGCTGTCTGCTGTACCAACATAAAGTTGTCATGGATGCATCGTTTGCGAATGAACGCGCATTGGTTGCGATCCACCAGCGACTCCATCCGAGGGGCAAGGCGCGTAGCTAGCGCCTTAGCAACCAGTTTGGCGAAAATGTGGATCAGGCTGATGGGCCGGTAGTCGCCTAACGCAGCCGCATCCGGACGTTTAGGCAGCAGGATTAGCAGGGCCTGGTTAAGGCCTTGGAACCCGCGCCCACACAGCGTGAACAGCTTATCGAAGGCAGCCATGAAGTCGCCTTTCACCACGCCCCAACACTTTTGGAGGAACTCAGCCGTGAACCCGTCGGGCCCGGGCGCCTTGCCCGTAGGCAGTCGCCGAATCACCTCCCAGATCTCGTCTTCCGTGAACACAACCTCCAACTCCGAGAGGTCCTCAGAGTGGATGTCCAGGAAGTCCAAGTCTAGCGAGTGCTGTCTCTCCTCAGAGGTACCAAGCAGACCTTCGAAGTGTGCGAAAGCCGCTTCAGCCATAGTCGCGTGGTCAGAGATAACCGCGCCTTCCACCTGGATGCTATGGATCACGCTCTTCTGGCGGCGGTAAGCTGCGTGTTGGTGGAAGAAGGCAGTGTTAGCGTCCCCTTCCTTGAGCCACGCGATCTTGGCCCGCTGCCTAGCCATGGTGCGCTCCAGAGAGGCCAAGCCCAGGTAAGCATGTTTGAGGTGCGCCCTGAGTCGGCGTTCGTCTGGTGACAGCTGTCTCGTCTCCATGGCCACATCCAACCTGAAGACAACCTCCCGCGCTATCATCAGCTGCAGTTTGACACAACCGACCTTCTTGTCACTCCAGCTCATCAGGCTCCGTGCCGTGCGTTTTAGTTTGGCAGTGAGCCGCCGGAAGGGGTCTGGGTCCCCCTCCACAACATCCCAGGCGCTCCGCACAGCCTCCTCGAAGCCCTCTAAGCGGAGCCAGAACCGTTCGAACTGGAACCGCCTCGGTCCTGCGGACTTGGTGGTGCAGTCCAGGAGGAGTGGGCAGTGGTCAGCCACCACCGTCGACAAGCAGCGTAGCATGCAGCTGGTATGCAACTCTTCCCAAGCAGCCGTGACAAACACCCGATCCAGCCGGACAAGAGTGGGCGTTTCCCGCTCGTTAGACCACGTGTAGCGGCGACCGTGAAGGTAGATCTCCTTTAGCTCACAGTCGTTCAAGAAGCGTCGAAATCTGCCCATCATCCTACGGTTTAGGTTACCGTTGTTTTTGTCCTCAACGCGGTAGATCAGGTTAAAATCCCCGCAGAGAGCCCAAGGTCCAGGGTGACCCCTACGGACATCGCGGAGTTCCTCGAGGAAGGCGACCTTGTCGGCCTCGGCCGTGGACCATAGACACACGTCGGCCACCAACCGAGCCACCACCCACCGGAGACCCTCGATCGTGACACCGTTAGCCCCGTAATGGGCGCTATCAAGCTGCACCACCCGGCTAGTCCAAGCCACAATGATCCCCCCCTAGTACCAGTCGCCGGCAAGCAGAAGTAAGCGTCAAAGTCTGCGCCTAGCGCCTCAATAACAATCGCATGGGTTACAACAGATAGCTTCGTCTCCTGGAGACATACAATGGATGCACCCGTAGTGTTTACAACACTCCTAACACCCGTACGCCTTGCGCGATCATTGAGGCCTCGCACATTGGCCACCAGCACCTTAGGTTCGTATAACATCGGAATAGCTTAATACACCCGTGGACCACCGTCAGGGGTCAGGCCTCGATGAGGCGACCACCCGTCATCCCCAGCGGCACATGAATTCCTTTTGAAGGGACAGAGAAGCACATGATTTATTGTGATCTGTTTAATCGATCTTGCACTTCTCCACTAAGCTAGCCCATGTTGAGACTTCAGCTTATTGCTGGACGTTGGCACCGCGAGGCTCTGCTTGTGCACTCCTAGTCGCCCTGTACTTCATGTTTGTTCGTGGCTCTCCTTATGTTTTGTTTCTCTGTATATTTAGAAGACCATGGGTATATTGGAGATGATTCCAACTTTACTTATTTGTACTTTCGAGAACCGAAGTATTGTACTTCCCTTTTTTTCCCGTCGTGTGCTTCTTGATATAAATTTGTTCATTTTTTAATTTTAATTAGTATTCATATACTATCGTCAAAATGTGTACTTCTTAAATCTTACTTACTGTACACCTCGGCGAAACTCATTTGTACTTACCATTGGGAAAATTATTATGTGCATTTCCGAGTGTTATATACTCGTATTTCCCACAATGTTGAACTTATGTTGTACTTCTCAATGTTGACGTATGTACTTCATGATAATCTTTTCGAGCTTCCAATAAATTGCCATCTGTACTTTTCGTAGTCGCAACTTGTACTCCTCGGACCCACTTCTTTGTACTTCCCGTGAAGTAATATATTGGATGATTTTTATTATTCTTGATACGTATACTTCCTAGAATTACACATTGTACTTCTTGTTATATTTTCACGTTCTTCCCGCAATACATATTTGTACTTCCATGTGGCTAATTTTATTTTTTTCGAGCACTTTCAAATGATATTCGCACAATAGATTGCTTCCCCGCAAAACAGAGCGCTGAATTTCCATCGATATGAGCTTGTACTTTTCGGGAAATGCAGTTGTACTTCTCGGCGTGATTCATAAATTTTTGAGTAAAACAACTATAATTTTCTTTTGCACTTCCAAAACCGACCCTTTGTACTTCCCATAGTAACCGTTTGTACTTCTGGAAATCACCGGTTGTACTTCCCGTGAGGTAAATAATTAGATGATTTTTATTAATTTTTTACCACTTTACGTATACTCTGAACTTTCTGGAAGAGAATCCTTGTACTTTCTAAACCTATGTCTTGTACTTCCCGGTGCTACTGCTTATACTTCCTAGCAGACATTTTGATTACCAAGAAGGTTTATATGGAATGAGAACTAGTTTAATATTCTGAGGACCGACTTGAACTTCTCCGGACAACGGGTTGTACTTAACAGAATGATAGACCGGAACTTCGTTGAATTTAGCTGAACTTCACATTTATATTTATCATGTAGGCATGCCTTGTACTTCTTGAAATCACTGCTTGGCGCACGAAAATCGCAAATAATTCTCGTAGACCGTTTTGTCTGTAGGGTAGTGGCCCATTACTTTTTCTATATTCCACGTGTACTGCTTAATGAGTTATTCAATCATTTGTTCGTATAATTTCCATACAACTATAACTAAATAATACAGAAGATGAACCATTTTTATTGTTTGCATTTTCATATTCATTTATAATAAAGTAAAGTAAATTATGAGCGGGCCATTTTGCTATAGTAGTGAACTTTCTCTCCACCGTATGTGGTTAATATTTTTTTTATCCCCTTTATCATATGTATGTGTTTTGCGTTTAACGATAGTGTGAGTAAAACCAGCACCTGAAGCTTCATTCGAATAGAAAAGAAGTGAAATGACGCAGTAGCAGCTCCACACCTCGACACCTTTTGCCTCCTCGACAGCAGCACCATACACACAAACAACATAAAAAATGCAGCAGCGCTGGTGCTAGCTTTTTTTTCTAGAAGTTTATGTGTTTTAAGCCGTCAGTACATTGTTTCAAGTTTCTGAAATACATCAATTCAAACTCAGCCCCCCACGATGAATAATTATACTTCTTTTGCGACGAAAAATTAAACTTCTTGGAACGAATGTGTGTTCTTCTCAGAATGCATTTGTGACACATGATTGTATGTCCCGCAATGAATCTCGGATCAAATATGTACACTTCTCAGAACGTCTTTATTTACTTTCTCATGCCATTTTTTGTGCATTTCTCGGAACGAATTTTGTGTACTTTTCGGAAAAAATCTGTGTACCAAGTTGTGAGCAGAAAACCTTATACGTACGTCAAGTACACATGCAACTGACATGCCACAGTTGCTCAACCGTGGGACAACAAATTAACATGCACACTGAATCATATGAGAGGACACTTACTCTATGGTGGCAGCACGCTTTGCGCAGTGGCCTGAACTTCTCTTTAACAGCGACCTAAGCTTCTAAGAAGCAATTGCAAAGAAAAAACAAGTGCACTCCAACACAGAACGATACGAGAGAGATCTTGTGGGGCGCAGAGTCGCCTGTAATCGGCCACCTGCTTAGACAATAACACAAGCACTTGCCGGACACAAGTGGAGCATGGATGACAATTAAGTTTGAAGGACACAGACACAAAATAAAAAGGGCCAAGAGAAAACACGATCTAGTTTCAGACTTTGAAACAATTCAGACATCGTAGCACACGATCTGGTTAGCATGCAAAATACATGTGCACAAAACAGATTGGAAATCATAGTAGCAGAACAAGAGGAAAGAAAAGAAATTAAAGAATATCAAGCAACAGCTCAGTAGTTGCCTCTGCTCAGAACAAGAGGAAGGAGAAGCAGATGAGCCGGCGCGGGAGTGCCGCCGCCGGAAGCTGGACCAGGATGGCGCGGCCATGACAGGCGACCATGTACTTCACTAGGGCCTTTGATTCCTGTTGTTTTATGTTTGGTGGAAACGACCTGAAGATGTGCTCTGCTCGAGCCAGATGTGCTGGATGATTCCTTTGCCTGGAAAAATATTTGAACTTGAATAAATTTGTGAATGTTTCCCTGACTAAGACTGTTAAATATTACTTTCTACAGATGCTGTGCTCAACTGACGGCACTTGGATATTAGGAGCAAAATCAATCAACAGGGACAGAGACCAGTAGCAGAATACATAATTGAGAGACAGTGTAGCAGCAGCAGCAACGCCTGGCACCAGCGAGAGAAACTGGACAAGTGACCAACAATAACAAAACTTGCGCGCGTGAAAGCAGTACCAGCAGCAGCCAAGGGCGAGCAGCGGTAGGTCGGCACACGGAGCAGACCGTCACGATAAAAAAATTCCGCATTCCGCTGGTTTGCAGAACTTGTGCCTGGACGAAACAACTGAAAAGTTTGTCTTGCTTGAGATGGATCAGCTGCAAGCCTGGAAATACTTGTCATTTGTGAGCTAATATAAAGTCCTAAAGAACACTTGCTGGCTGAACACGATGGTAGCCAAATTGCTATACTACTACACATGGTATCAAGCACCGACCATCAAAATCCAATTAAACTCATTTCTTAATGGCCGGATCAGCAAGAGCATGTGAAGCATATTCACAGCATAGTGCAGACTGCTGTTGCAGAGTATTAAAAACTTCCGGAAAATAAACACAGTATTGCAGTGAAGTTCAAGCAGTATATCGATGGGAAATTCAAATCAACTAATTTAAGAAGTACACACAACAAAAGATGCTACCAGTATCTTTTATCACAGTTAATGCCTTTTATCACAAGGAAAACATAGAGCGATGCTTACTAGAAGTACAGGTCTATGACTAACAAAAGTTCATGTCTAAGAGAAAAACAAGACAATGGTATATGTGCCAGTTGTAATTTCTAGTCTGAATGCTTGTACTGCTGATACCTAATGATTGTACTTACTACTAGTTGTGTGAATGCTGGGACAAATTTAATTAGCTATTTGCAAGCGCACAGTCGAATGTGGTCAGCACATTACTACGCACAAGCCAATTTAATAAAAGGAGGCAGCAATACATGGTTGCCGGAATAAAACAAATCTTTCTTACTTGTCCTAACCAAGAATTTCTGCCGGAATCAAAAATCTTCCCTAATTCTCTTAACCAACAATTGCACTGCCTGTGCTAACACAATTGCACTGCTTTTGTTCATACACTAGATGACCCGGTGCGCCCCAGCGCACAGGCAAATGCAAGATATTACTATAACAATATGTTACACGATGCTTATGTTTGTTTAGTTGTCTAAGAATTCAGTAGGTCTTTGAAAGCCCTTAAGTCTATATAGGCAATATTTTTTAAAGAACATAAAAACATAAGTTTGTCGACTGATGTCTGTTTAGTTTTCCAAGAATTGCCCAGGCGCAAATGAAAACGCAAGACATTTATAACCTTAAATTTATCAATGTTGTCATATATGACTGAGATTACTGGCTTTAAACGGCGAGACACATGCGAAGTCCTCCGTTAGCTACGCATACATTGGTACTAAGGAAAGCAGTTAGACTGATAGTCTACTCCGTCCCGTGCATATGCTATAGAACCAGCAAAGCATATGCTGATGGCATGTGTGTGAAAAAAACATCAGATATACACGAAAAAATTGCGATTAAGGAGCTTTTCATTCCATAGCAATAGAGTTGCAATCAACAGAAAGGCAATTACAGATAAAATCAGGTGTATATTCAGTCCAAATGTACCTTCTCCTTTCCGTAATAGTGAGCACAGACATGTGCGGCAACATTGCATGCTCTTCAAATAAAAACAATAGGGAACCAAGAAAAACCGTTGCTAAGCTCCATTACATCATAGAGAATAGGTGCAATTTCTGAACGCTTAAAGTTACCATTGTTCAGCAGCTTTGACAGCATCAGAGAATCAGTTTCAATAATCACTTTCTGAAACTTCTTATCCCTGGCCAGAATCGCACCTCGACATGAGCCTCCATAGAGAGGGCATTAGCTGCGTTTGGGTAGAATCGGCCCAATGGATCCATAGGCCGCTTCCCCGGGCCCAGAACTGAAAGCCCCATCACCATTTGTTTTTGTCCAGCCAACATTAGGAGGGTGCCAAAAGGTTGTGATTTTAAGCCATGCTTGAGACCTGCATTCTATAGATTATATGCAATGTCAAGATCATATGCAATGTCAATTATAGACATTATAGAGGACTCGGAATAGCATATGAGAATACGCCATAGATTTGGTACTGAAATTATAATTAGTAAAAATCAATTAAGCTAAAGAACTCACCAAAAAATATTGATTCTATTTTTCTTAACCTGTTATTAACTCTTAAGAAAGATAAATCATACAAAGCTCCTAAAGCTATGAAGCTCACTACATGCCATAACCGCATTGCCTTATAGAGGGATTCATTCAAAGTTAAAAAATTCACAAAATGTACAAATCAAAAAATCATGAAGGGACGCATGTCCCAGGTAAATTTAACCACATCAACACGACCTGAAAACCATCAGTGCTCATGGAATCCCTCCTAAATCCATCAAGTCAGGAGGCGATAGTGTGCAGATAGAAGACAAGTTCAAATGGATTGTCCAGAAAAGTAATGGGCCTTCACATGAACATGATCCACGTGGTAAGATCTCAAGACCTAACCAGAAGATCTGATGAACGTATATGCCATCAAACATCGTACTTCCTGTACGAAGAATATGGCGAGAGATAAAGAAAAACAAACATTTTAATATTTCTAATGCAAGTAGTAGAAATTAGTTCTTTAAAAATTATACATATGGCCAGAGACAAAGAAAAACAAGTGTTTTATATTTCACTCAATCAATCATAGATGTACAAGGAAGTAAACAATCCTTATTAATTTCGAATTATGTCATTTCTGCAAGTTAAGGAGGCTATCAACACCATGAGCCAGTTTAACAAATGAAAGAGGAGGATCTAGGATATAACACATTGATGACCCATCATTGTTGTGCTCACCCCAGAATGCCTCGCGTGGCCCTGGGTAGCGGTGGCATTCTGCTGCATGTAGAATAATGATTACAACCAAGGAAAATATACAGCTTCTTGTTATTCCTTTATGTTTAAACACAATTATACATCCAAATTTTGACAAAGTTGAGACATTTTTGGTAGGACGGAGGGAGTAGTTCAAAAACCATAAGCATTAGAGAGACAATAAAAAAAAGTCGATCTAACATTGATGAAGTGTAGCTGTATACTAAAACTGCAAGTATGTTACATTCGGTATAATATCAACACATCAAAGGCAGCATAGACAAAAGGAATAAGAAGTAGTAACATTCTAGAAGATCGAAAAAGGCTCTAGTGCTATGAAAAATAGCAGCCTGGAAAATCCTTGCTATCCTTGCAAGCAATTTGACAAGCACTTTGTATCCATAATTTCAGTAAGCTACAGACTTGAACAAATAAAAGGGGTAAAGAAACTCCACAAGAACATTTGCGGCATTCAAAACTATACATTACCACCTAAGATATGTTATATGCATTTTATGTTCTGATTCATTTGATAAACCATCATAATAAAATCAAAGACAACAGTCCAAAACAAATAATTGTTTGTAGGAAAGTTATTCAAGAACTTGAGCAGTGAAAAAAAGATGCTCAACAACTCTATGATTCATTCCTCTTCTGATCAAAACTTCAGTAAGCTAGACATGAACTAATAAAAGGGGCATAGAACAACCAGAGACACAAACTTGCAACATTCAATATAATATATGACCTCCACAAAGGATATGCTATATGATGTTCTGATTCATTTGGCACACCATCATAATAAAATCAAGGAATACAGTCAAAAAAAGAAATATTTGTTTCTAGGAAAGTTATTCACAAGAAATTGAGAAGTGAAAAGAAAAATAGATGCTTCGCTAGTGCTGCTCCAGGTAAACTAAGAACAAAAACACAATGAACGTCCATCAGTGTAAACACTTCCATGTTCACATAGTAGTAACATGAATAAGAGGAAGCCAATATTGCAGTAGAATTTAATACGCTTTCACATGCTACTGCTAGTTTGGGAGGAACTCGGAGTAGAGGTGGTAATCTCGCCTGTACCCATTGATGGACCAGCTACTCAGTAGAATTTAATAACCGGTGATTATTAACAATAAAATTTTCACACAGAGATTACACATATGGTAACCTCGCATGTACACATTGATGGACCAGCCACTCAAGGAGCCTAGGCAAGGTCTAGCCACTGGCACGCTGGCCAGCATTTGCCCCGGCTAGGTTAGTAGTAACCACTGTGAGAATCTTATACTCCCTCAGTCCATAAAAGAATGTCGGGAACTTCATCTAAATTTAGATGTATTTATGTACTAAAGAGTGTCAAGTACATTCGAATTTAGACAAACTGTCAGACATCATTTTATGGACACAGGAGTATGTTCTATCTTCTGTAACAACAATACTAACATAGAGGTCGTGGTTCCCATCCAACAAACTGTAGCAACGCGCATAAGCTTCTATCACTTTACAAATCTATAGTACCTGGGGTGATTTCTGAAGGTGTTATCTTCTATCCGAAGTGAAAACACGGATACACAGCTTAATCCATTACACAAGTTTAATTCACTTGTTTGTTTTGGTTAGAGTTCTTTGTGCATATTTTTCTTCTGCCCTATGGACCCCCACTAAGCAGCAGCGGAGCTACACAAGAAAGTTTAGGCGGGCCTGAACAAAGCGATTTAGAATGCATGACAGGGAGCACGAGGGCAGGAGAAAGCCCTCGTGTGATCATGCTCTGCATTTATTCCAATGTGGAAGTCTAAACCATCTACAAAGCCACACAACACCTTTCGGTCTGGTACCTACTACATATTCCAGTCAGCTAAACTAAAGGCATTGTCTATTGTCAGAAGGGAAAAACACAACCATCTAATATATGGAGAAACATCAACCAGAACCTAAAGAAGTAGATAGTGTATGCTCACCAGATATAGGACCTTATGTAAAGGGAAGGCCTAAGAAGCCTAAGTATTTGAATTGTAGCAACCAGTCCACAAGTGTAGCCATATGCCTGTGCTCAAGCTGCATGTACCAACAGAACAAAGCAAAATTAAATGCCATGTATTCTTATTTTGGAAAACATGCCTGAAACACATCAAATGACGGTTGCCCAATATAATAGTTACCATTAAGTAGTCATAGAAAAAAGTTGCAAGAAACACAATAAAAATCTTTTATCAAATACTCAGTGGAAAGGTTCCAATAACAAAAAAAAGTTTGTATTTAACTGAAAGGTGTCGCCAATATTTTCATTGGCTTCATCAACAAAAAGAATTTTGCTACAAAAATCGCAGCTAGATTACCGCAATCTAAATACCAACATCAATTTGTGCACCTTTATCGCAGAGCAGCAGTGAAGCTCTGGTTGCACATGCCATCTCCTCTCGCCCCTCTTCTAACTCTTCTTTGATAAATATTCTAGACCGAGCTTGAGAGGCTGAACCCAAGAGAACCAAATTAAAATATACTCTTTCGAAAAAAATAGCATAGCCTTATTTCACTAAAAATAGAAGGGGCAAGAATGGAACAAAGGGACATTTTGCAAGAGGTTTTGCATGGAGAAGGTGTTTTACATTTAAGCATATAATGGCACACATTTGCACAAACACCGTGGACCTGATCCAATGATCATGAAAAATAGCAGGTTTCTAAATCAACAAAGAATATGAGCTATGTAACTATCTATGAATCTTCAGAAAGTTATAAGGATGGGGAAAAATATTACTTGACATTGTCATACCTCTGTATTTGAATGCCATCATAGGGTTCCCAAAAGTTACATGGCTTTCTGCACCTCGAAAGCATAGGTATTACGGCAAGTAAATATATGTTTTCGGCAAGTACATACATGTTAAGTAAATATGCTTTTCGGCAATCTGAACCAAAGTGAAGGGCAGGAGCAAACCACTCCATTCCTTGTAGGATTACGTAACACGCAACAAAAAAAATTGGTTATAGTTTACAAAAGCATGTGGTTCGGGTAGTAATACCAAGGTAGCAACTACCGTGGAACAGAGGATATAAAACCTAAACTGAAAGATCACAAAACATGTCTATTTCGGTTTGAGGACTGGACAGATGATTGTCAAGCTTTAACAAAGCGCTTGGGCTACTGTATAAACGTGGAATTTTTGTTCATGAAAACTGTGGTGAACATAGAGCTAAAATGATCCATCCCATGAAAGATCATTTGTAGTCTACATTTGGCCAGCAACAAATAATCATAATTAACTATAATTGGCTTTTCTTATCTTCAGATGATTAATTAGAACATTTCAAGATATGATGAAAGCAACTTGCCTAATTGCATTTATATCTTAGCTCAGAACACACCAACAACAGAAACAAGAAAATTAAGAACACGAATGATTCTTTTCCAATTAGGCTACCATCCTATGTGAAACACACGCACATAGAAACATAGGCCATACTCCAAGCAGTAGTTGGCGGAGAACAAGATCATACCACTCACACCAGCAATAGATGCCCTGCTAATCCCGCAAACAAAATGTAAAATTACTAATTCTCACAGAGAGGAGAAGGGGCATACATTCAATGCAAAATTTTAGAAATCAATAGCTACTATTTTAGTTCAGTGGCAAGTGCCACCACTACTAATCCTAAGCTTATCATCCTAGCAGTTGTAATCCAGTAACTAAAGCACAGTTGGTGTTGGATAGGGGAATAGGGAAATATTTTAACCAAGAACCACATATTTTAGAAAGCACCGAGAGAACTGACTTAAATTAGAACCACATATTTTAGAAAGCACCGAGAGAACTGACTTAAATTAGCAACACACTACGGACATGCACAACCTAATTATAAAATTGTTAGTATGCTGCCTTCTTGTACATATACCTTGGCTTCCAGATAAAAATTGAAAAGCAACTGATAGAGAAAATGGCTGGTTGAAGAAACTATGATACTCTGCAACTAAAACACAGCCTAGAACATGTAGCACTCTAATTCTTCACGGACATACAAACATCTTGTATGCACAAATCAAAAAGCAATAGTTGAGAACAAAACGCTTGAACTGGAAATAATGTGAAGGTGCTTCATATAATTCAGTACCTCCTGTCGATACTTAAATAAAGTGCAGTTAGCTTGGAAAAGGAAAAGGAAGACAGTGCCATGAGCATTCGGATACAGTACAGTTAGGGGCATACAACCAGTACAAAAAGGGCTCTACGTGCATGCTTATTAACATTCTGAATCTTCACGCTGCTTTAGAAGACAGTGGTCATTGGTATACCATGACTGGTCAAGAGATCCACAAATAAGAACAGAAATTTACCTTGAGGGCAATTCATCAAGCTTATTTGGTCTTGCCAGGCAGATATATTTGGAGTCACCTAATTATTGCTTATCAAGGACAACATGCAGATAAGTTGGAAAACGTGTCAACATGGTCAAAGTAAAGTCAAGACATGCACAAACACGGGTGAAATTTACCTTGCTCACATCGATTTCTTTTTGTCTACCCACTGCAGCCAATTGTGACTGCATCTACCTAGGACGACGCTTCCAGTAATTTGCGTTGGCACAGTGCCTGAGCTTGGACGATTGTATACCATCTATAGTCACAATGCCAACCTTGTAGGGGTAAATCAGGGCATACGAGCCTCAGCTAAAATAAAATTCAGCTTTTGTCAATGCTTAAAACAGATGGAACTCTACACAAACTGAAATAAAATACAGCTGCTGGAATCTGTTGAAAAGACAATGATGCATACCCATGAGCATTTGGACCTAAATCTACACAAACCGATGGGGGTGGATAAACCAAAAATAGTTAACAAATCACCACATGTAAGTATTGTACCATGCACCAGACCTACACCAAGAGAAGTTCTTTTAAGTGATTAAACCAGATAACACCAAACTTAAAGCATCAACGATACTATTGGAAAACTTAAACCCAAAGCTCACAGAAATACCAATTACCCACATCTTCAAAGGACAATATTTTGTATATGAACTTACTGTGATGGCAGAACTCACTTTATTTTATCCATGTTTTGTTTATAAAGAAGCACCCTCCTTAAGAAATGTTCTCTTACATAAAAATGAGGGATTTTTTTAATCTCTTGTTAACTTGAAAATCTTAGTGGTGCCTGGAACTAAATTCAACATTCATACCTACCGTGAAGCTGGAGCCATGTACTTCTACGGTCTAAGGGTTGTTTTTTCTTGTCGGCTGCACTGGTCGATTGTTTCACAGGTTATGTCCCACACCTGCAATTATATTTTCTGTTAAGACATGTTCAATAGATAAAAAGAATGTAGATTGTCCAAAAGATCACCCACTTTTTATCTTTTGGCAGAGGCAGAGGTTCGACGGTTGATTTTGGATCAACAACTGCATCCTTGCCAAACACGTTGTCTGGCAGCTGACCTCCCTGTCCTTTATCTTCACTGTCTTGAACCAAAGGTACCACACCACATAAAACATGCTATATTGAGAACGAAAGATCAGTACAAGCACATTCCAAGAGGAATGGAAGTGAAGTACTATGAAGCGTTGGTAACCGAACCTTTAAACTTAGAACGGTATGAATCAATGATCATCCTGCAAGAATGGAGGAAATTTTCTTAGTCTCAAGTCCAGGTTCTCCGCTACTTTGGACAAATATAAATGGAAGATGCAATAAAAGAAATCTAATGACACGTGATAAGAAAAGCAAGGTGGCCCAAGATACAACTCAGCGAGAACATGTCCAGATTAATACATATCAATGGTCTTCACAAAAGAACCCTAACTCAGCAAAAACATGTCTCCAACAATGAGCTTAGCTGCAAGCTAGTATTTTCTTAAATTAACAGACATGATGGTATATAATTAAACTCCTATCATGTGAATTATAAATTTATTATATCAAGAAATATTACAGAATAATGAGAAGGACCATATATTTATATGCTATTGTTGCAGTGCTAAATAAACATGCTATTAGTTTTACACTCCACAAAAGGAGCTTATCAGTACCCTCAACATTCATTGTAAAGAGAAAGTGATAGTTCTAACGCCATATACCCCAAGCAAAACAAGGTCAAATGATCATTTCCAGACCAATGTCCTGATTAGTCGAGCAAACAAAAAATGCTAATAAAAACACTTGTAAACAAGCATTGGACAGAAAATGGACTGAAACACAGATTAAAACAATCATCTAAACCAATTGTGCGGTTTTGGTGCTCCATCTTCCCCAACGAAAGCTATAGGCCACGGATTTGTCTCCTCTCCTCAACCAATCTAAACAAATTCTCCATCTACACAAGGCTTAACAAATCTAGGGTTTGCAAACAATTGCCATACCTTGGGAGGAGAAATTGCAGAATGCATTCAGTGGCGTATGAGGTCTGCTTTAGCGCACTCCGGTGGTCACCTTCGTCAGCCGCCCCCATTTACCATTCAATTCCTTGCTCTGCTTATAGCCTAAGGTTGGGGAAGAGGCGACCAGGAAGACGACGAGCGAGGGCATGGGCGAGGGAGCGTGGCCCGCACCAGCCGGCCTGCCCCCGGCACCTTCTTCACACAGCGCCGCCCCAAGAGCCGCCCTGCTGATAAAAGCAAGCTACAACAGTAATAAATTATTTTCTGGAAGAACTAATGCAATCCTTATGTATAGAAATCATGCCAAAGTAATAAAATAGAGTAGGCATTCTTCATTCACCTAGGATCAACCACTAAATTATAATGCACCAGTGCTGGTCGTTGTCACTGCTGTCGTAGGAATCTTCCGCCACCCAAATACAACATTCCAAGCCGCGGCTGCACATCTACAAAGCGAGAAATAAAACTTTACCATCTTAGAGAAGAATTGAATCAAACATTTACATAATGCAAGAGCTAGAGTAAATAAACAATTAGTAACAAGCTACTATTTCATAGAAAAACAGATCCAGGGATCAAAATAAGAAAAATCATTACTGGAAAGTTATTACCACTAAGATCGTACTGGCAAAGATCATACGAAAATGCCACTTACCAATAAAGAATAGACACCTACATGTGACCTGCTTGAGGCCTCTATTGGAGGCATTGCTGCTGTCTGTCATCTAACCTACAGACCATGTGAAATTATATCCATGACAAACATACATCAGATCCATGTATTAAACTTGAATTCAGATAGACACACATCTAACGCATCCCACAACGGCAACAACACACACACACGAGCGGAACACGGCGGATCCATGTGTTCCTTCATCTTGCAGCAGCACACACGCATCAGACAGTACCAGCAGCACACGTACATCAGGCAGTAGCCCACAACGACAAGAACACAAGCACAGTACCCGCATCCAATCGACGAGAGACAAAGAAAGGAAGCAGGAACTCACTTGCCTAACGGGGACGAAAAGGCGCTGAGAAAGAGGGGCATGGGCGTCGTGCGTGTCGCCGCCGCCGCTGGTGGACGAGCTGCACGCGCGTGGTGCGCTCCCGCGGCTCGTTGCCTTTCTCTGCACCACCAACCGCCGCGGGGAGATGAAAGGAAGCCACGGGCGAGGACTCCGCTGGCGCCGCCGGGGCCCTCCTCCGGAACCTGCTCCTGCAGTGCCTCCTCTCGTCCGCCACGGCAGCCGTCCCGTCCGGCCCCGTCTGCTCTCCTGCAGCTCGCCTCCAGCAGGAGGATGCGCAGGGAGGCCGCCGGCGTCGGGGAGGCGCGAGCAGGTCGCGGCGGCCAAGGGCGCCGTGCGCAGCCGACGGCGCCGCCGCACGGAAGCCCGCCTGCGTGCGGTCTCCCGTCCGTCTCCATGCCGGGGAGAGCGGCGCGCCACCATTGGAGGGGAGGAGAGGAGGAGAAACGGGGATTGGGTGGAAATGAGGCCCGGAGATTGGAGGAGCGATCTAGGGTTTCACCCGTGCCCCGTGGAGAGGAAAAACAAGGCGGTCGAAGGAACGGGCGTGTACGCGCTCTCGTCATCGGGGCCCGCACATCGCCGGTCCCACGCGTCATGGAGCCTTTCCGAAGCCGAAGGAGTGAGAAACATTTTGACCGATCCAACGGCTGTGGTGAAAAGTGGGATAGAAGATTTACCGTGCGAGAGGCAAACGTGTGACCCGGATTGATTTGCCCCTTTGGATGGGCTGGTTGGCCGGGTACTCTAGCATCATTTATAGGAGAAATTTAATTTCCTCAAATAATAGAATATGAGGCCCCGTAACAAAAGTCATCACCTCACATTAAATTACTTGGGAAAGTGATTTCAATGAGATGCTACACCTCATAGATTTTAAATACTATTTTTGAAATAATTTAAATGGGCTAGAAATGACTACATAGCCATTATTTGAATCTAGCCCATGATCATATGAAACAACTATGTCATGTTTTTACATATTCAAATAGAGTATTTGAAATGTGAATTATGAGAGGTGGAATCACCTCAAAATTCATTATGGTTGATTTTTATTAAATGTTTGAATTTTAAAAGGTACTGCCTTGTTTATTTCATTGCAAGTGTTCTGTAATAGATCAAGGGTTGAGACCAGTGGGGTTAGATAGATAATTTCATCTAATTTCACAAAAAAATTGAATCAACTCAATTGACTTGGTAGATTTGTTTTTATTCAATTTTGAACAGAGGCACCGGTATTCAAATTTTGGTTAAAACGAATTAAACGAATTCAAACGAATGGGCTTAGGCGGGAAAAGGAATTGGGCCAGTAGACAACACGAATGGGCCGGCCCGGGGGTGCGTCTCGCGCATGCGAAGCGGCCCGACAATGGGTCCCGCCTGTCAGCGGCACCTAACACCCGAAACGGTATGAGCGAGAGGGGGCCGTAGGATTAGATCAAGATCTGACGGCTGATGGTCGTCGTCATCGACGACGGGTTTCAACCCTACTGGCGGCGAACCTAGGGGGTCGGAGGCTCACCGGAGGTCCGGCGAGGGTCGGCGATGAGGTAGATCGGCGTTGTCAATGACGGCGAGGCTCCTGGTACCGAGCAGTAGCTCACGGGGTGGCTCCAATCGTCGGCGAGCTTGCGATGGCATCGGCGGAGCTCCGGCGAGAAATTGGGTGGTTACGGGCTGAATTGGGACGGGGGTTTGCTCGAGGAGGATCGGGAGAGGAGAGGAGTGGAATGGTGTGAAGATTGAGCACGAGGGAGTACTCCTTTTATAGCGAGCGAGAGGTGCCGAGGCTCACGGACATGGCGACGATGTCTACGGTGCTGCAACGGCACGGCAGGCATGGCCGAGGAACTGGGACGGTGCAGCGTGGCCTCGGCGGTCCTTGTGTGCGTCATTGCGCAACAGGATGTGGACGGGATGGCTCGGGCGATGTCGGTTTCTGTCACGGGTCCGGCGGAGGTCGTCGACGATGACGTCGGCTACAGGATGCTTTGGTCCAAATGGTCGTGTCTGGGAGGTAGCTGGTGGAGTGACGATGCTCAGGGCGGAAGCGGGGGTCAAGGCGAGGATGGAGTCAACGGGGCAAGCGCGTGCTGCCGGCGTGCCCGTGGGCGTAGCCATGCCGAACATGGCGTCACTAGATGACATGGGCACGTCCCGGCCGGGGCTATGCTAGTCTCTCCTTGGCCAAGGGCTGGTACCAGCTGAAAGGAAACGGATGTCGCCTAGAGGGGGTGAATAGGTGGTTTAAAACTTTTACGAGATGGGCTTAACAAATGCGGAATAAAACTAGCGTTTACTTTGTCAAGCCCAAAGCCTATATACTATGGTTCACCTATGTGCACCAACAACTTATGCTAAGCAATACAAGCAAGTATGTGATAGCAAGATATATATATAACTTCAAGCACGATGGCTATCACAAGGTAAAGTGCATCAGTAAGGAGCTCGGGTATAGAGATAACCGAGGCACGCGGGAGACGACGATGTAGCCCGAAGTTCACACTCTTGCGAGTGCTACTCTCCGTTGGAGCGGTGTGGAGGACAAGTCGCTCCAAAAGCACGAGGGCCACCATATTCTCCTCGAGAATTCCCACCAAGAGGGATGTCCTCGAACCACTATGTAACCTTAGGGAGGTTACCGAACCCGCACAAAGCTTGGGGCTATCTCCACAACTTAATTGGAGGCTCCCAACAAATTGCCACAAAGGCAACCGATGCACCAACGAATGCAATGGCAAGAACACCACAAAGATGCTCAAGTCCTTCTCTCTCAAATTCCAACAAAGCTACAAAAGCTATTGGGGGAATAAAAGAGGAAGAACAAAGGAATTCACAAAGAACACCAAGATCAAGATCTAGAGAGTTCCACTCACAAAGAGATGGATTTGATTGGTAGAAATGTAGATCTAGATCTCCTCTTCCTTTTCCCTCAAATGGATTCAATAATCATTGGAGGAGTAGAGGGATGTGGAAATCTCTCAAGGTCGGCAATGGTGGAGAGCCAAAGGAGGAAGAAGAAGTAGGGGAGAAAGAGGAGGAAGAAGGCCTTAAATATGGGTCTTAGATTTCTGCCCGTTGGGGCCAAAATCGCGACAGGCCGGCAGTGCCGGCCTTTTCCACCGGCAGTGCCGGGGTGGCCGTGTAGTGCTGGCCTTTTCCACTGCACGGTTGCCGGCGGCAGTGCCGGGGTGTTCCTGCGGCAGTTCCGGCCCCCTGTTTTTTCCCAAACACCCGATACGAAAACCTCAAGAACTTTTGCATCCGGACTCCGATTTTAATGATCTTGGGCTCGTTTCGAAGCTAGTAACAAGCTCTACAAGATCATGCAGGGAACCATAATAGTCCAGTAAGGTATGATATAAATAAAACACGAAAGGTTTGACCTATCTAAAAAGGACATACCGGTAAAACCTCCAACCTCGAAAATGCAACAAGTTGAGTTAGGAAACTCGGATTTAGGTGAAACCAATTTTGTTGTAAAGAGGATGACAAGAAGCTACCCCACAAAGAGTGAAAAGCTTAAGAACAAGTGGGGTAGGTTTTTCTATGTATTTTAGAGTGAAATCTCTCAATACGAGAAACCAAGAAAAACTCCAATATCGAAAATGCAATAAGTGATCTATGCGAAATCCGTTTTCGATGAACTAGAGCTTGTTATGAGAATAAGCACAAGCTCTAAAACATCACATGGATAAGGTCCAAATAATAACCAATAAAGATGATGCAAGGATGCAACGGTTTGAGCTCTCTCCGAACGATACGATCGAGTTACTCACTCGAGAGTCCTCTTGATAGTACGGCAACTGAACTATAAACCGGTCTCCAACTACACTATGAGACCGGTGAGAAAGAAACCCTATCAAGAGCAAACCTTATACTTGCGCATTCCACTTGAGCTCGATGACGACGATCTTGACCTCAACAAGATGGAACGCCTTTCTTGATTGTGCTTGCTTGACGAAGTCTTGTGGATTGCTCCCCCATAATCCACCATGGGAGAGCTTCTTCTTCGGTGCATCTTCACATATCCATGATCACCATAAGGATGGCAAGACTCAAGCTAAAGGATCTCTTCAAGATGGCTCATCTTGAACTTGCACTTCATTTCTTCATTCTTCATCATGTTGATGTCTTGAAGTAACTTGAGGGCTCACTTCATCTTCATCTTCAAGACATACTTGATACTTGATATCCTTCATCAATTTATTCTTCTTGCAACCTTGAAGCCAACATATGGTTCAAGCATTTCTTCATGGCAAGCTTCAAGCTTATGATCTCTTCGAGTTGGCTCATCTTGAACTTGCACTTCATTATGTTGATGTCTTGAAGTAACTTGAGGGCTCACTTCATCTTCATCTTCAAGACATACTTGACACTTGATATACTTCATCAATTTCTTCTTATTGCAACCTTGAAGCCAACAAATGGTTCAAGCATTGCCTATGGACAACACCTACAAATATAACTCAATGCAAACATTAGTCCATAGGGATTGTCATTAATTACCAAAACCACACATGGGGGCTCCATGCACTTTCACCGAGTGTGCTCGAGAGAGAGGGGAAGCTCCAAGACATGCTGAGGTCAACCAGAGAGGAGTGGAGAGAGGGGTGGCATGGAGGAGTGGCATGAGCTCACAACATGGGCTTGGCATTGCCATGATCATCAGTGATCATTGGTGCAGGTGCTTGGCATTGTCCAGAGGGAGTAGAGGGAGCTGAGGTTAACCAGAGGAGTGATGGTTTAGGCTAAAACACACTCGGTTATTAGAGTGCATGCACATAGCAGATTCTTGCACACAAGGTGTTCGACACAATGGCCGCAAGAAATTTCATTTTGAATTTTGCCAAAATATTTTATGGGTGTGATTCAAATAATGTTTGGCACCTCTTGGTGACCTTGGTTGGCAAAATGGAGTTGATTTGGTGAAATTCAATTTTGAGGTTATCTTAATTCTGTTCCAATGTTGCTACTTTGGATGCTTATTATAAGAAATTAAAAATGAATTAGCAAGGTTGGTCAACACCAATGTGATCACCTTGATGTGTTCTTGGATGATGAGCAAAGAAATGAGAAAGTTTAGTTTAGAAAAGATTAACTACAGGGGCTCAAAGTAGGCATCATGCTATTAAAGTCAGAAATGACCATTATCATATGTGACTTGGTTTTTATTTTTCTTTTCATTTGTTTTGCTTTTCTTTGATTCAAATGCTATTGATTTGAGTTTGTTAATGTTTTCAAACCTCTAAACAAAGTAAACATGGCATATGTTAAGATTTGCAAATGTGGCCATAGGCTCATATGTGATCTATTTTTATTTTATTTTATTTTTCTTTGTTTATATTTGGATCCAAATAGGCATGGTTTAGGGTTTTAGAAACATTGTCAAACACTTCAAACAAACCTAATGGGAACATCACAGCATTCCTTCATTCACATAATAGAAAAGAATTTGAAAATAGTCAAGTTTTTGTTAACCCTAAAATTTGGATAATTTGAAAATTGATTTTCTTTGTTTTCTCAAATTTGAGATGTTACAAACTTTCCCCCCTTAAACAAAATCTCGTCCCGAGATTTAAGAAAAATTAGGAACCTAAGAGAGATTGGGCAATTCAGTGCTAATAAACGGGTGCGATGCTTTGAGTTAACAGGAAAACATACCCGGCATGGCATTGGGTGCTTCCTGGGCTTCTGTTGCATTCATGCGGTAGAAACGACCGTTGCGGTTATCCGGGTTCCTTCCAGTTGAGACACGGCGCTGTTGCTGGGCAGGTGCAGCGGTATTGGGTGTTGTCTCTATTAGTTTCTTGGGGCACTCATTGGAGTAATGACCAGTAACTCCACATTCATAACAGGTCACAGTTGACTTGTCCTTTGGGGCAATGGGGACAGCATTGCTTCCAGTCCTTGGGGTAGTGTTGGTGTTGTTGTTGTTACCAGTATGGTTGTTGTTGTTGTTGTTGCCTCCGGGCTTCGGGTGTCCTCCATTGTGGTTGGTGAAGTTTGGACGGAACGTCGGAACAGGTGGCTTGTTGGATCTTGGTGCAAATCCTGTAGGTGAACTGGTGCGGTACTTCTGTGCATTGTTGGGTCCATTCTGGTGCATCATTCTGCGCTTGTGATTCTCATTGGCTTGGTGGAGCTTTCCTTCCATCTGGATGGCAGAATCAACTAGCGCTTCCAGGTCAGCAAACGGAATATTCACTAGCAATGTTTGCATCTCATCATGCAGTCCATTCGGAAATCTTTCCTTCTTCTTTTCATTGGTGTCGGTCTCATCCGGGCGTACCTAGACGAGTAAGGAACCTGTCACGGTATTCCACCACAGACATCCTTCCTTGCTTGAGCTCTCTCGAACTCATCTCTCATCTTCTTGATCAAACCCGGTGGCACATGGTATCTGCTGAACTTGAGCTTGAAGTCCTCCCAAGTCATCATTTGTCCGGCATTCATTGCACGGGCACTCTGTTCCACCGAGCTCGGCAGGTCATGACGGATAATGGGTGGCAACACAGCACCTTCTCAACAACTTCAACTCCTACAACTTCTAGGTTGTTCTCCATTGATTGGAGCCGTCGATGCTCGCATCTAAGGGTTCTTCAGTCTTTCTAAACATTGGAGGGTTAGTATTCTGGGCTAGCTGCTGCAGTACGACAAGGTTGGCTTGCCGCTCAGCTCTTTCGACTTCTCTATCTGCCATCATCATTTGTAGCATCTGCAGCATTGCATATTGGTTGTTGCTGCGGTTTGGAGGGGCCATCTGAACATTGAGGTAGATCATAAGATAAGAGGGAATTTTCTATGGTTTGTTTGGTTTAAGTTTGAAAAGTTTAAAACTTGAGTAGTGCTGAGGTGGTAAAAACCAACAACACTTTTTCATTCACTCCAAACAACACACATTACAAACTACTCAAACGGATGGTTTTAAGAACCATTTCCTCGTTCAACGATACAAAGGGGATCGATACAAACTCACACCTACGCAAGTGCTCTAGTGATACTACTCCTCATCTGGAATGGTGGGTTCTTCATCTTCATGGGTAATGTTCTTGGTGAAAGGCGCCGGCGTTGTCCAACTCCTTGCGGGTCTTGTACATCATAAAGTCCAGGTATGCAACATAATGGTTCATCTTCGGGTGCGGTGGCATGGTTATTGGTCTTCCCATGGGGTCATGTCTTGGGTAGTAAAAGAAGCGAGTGTTCTTGATCTTGTTTACATTCTGTCCACACAGACGGGCAAGTGCTTCTTGCATGGCTTTGGCTATTCCATCCCTCCAATTGTTCCCCCTCACAGAAAACCATATGGTTTCCCAAATTGGGGCTCCCAGTTTCCTCTCAGATCTGCAGTAACTTCCCACTGAGGTTGTCTTCCCGACCGATTATTGAGTGGCACTCCAAAGAACTCGGGATACGGGTGTCCTAGATATTCAACTAGCTTCTCCAAATCCTTCTCTAACATTAGGTCTCCTCCGTAGCCAAGCTGATGGAACTCGTAGTTGTACTCCATTTCTGAGCCATTAGGATGAGTAAGTTAGTGAAGTGATCAAGTATGCAAAATTTTATGTAGAATCACAAGGAAAAGTAGAGCATGGATTTCTCTTTTGGAAAAGATCTCAAGGATAAGAGTGAGAATACGTTTACATAAATATTCACTTCATTTTTTTTGAAACTAGGTTTTTCAGACGTACATTCTAACTAGGGTCTCCTAAGGTCAAACAATGGCTCTGATAGCAACTTGTCAACACCCGGATTTTTAATTCCAGATGCCTATAATGCCATACATCGCAATCCCAGGAAGATTGTTTTTGCGAGACATAACGATCGATATCACGTAACATTATTCATTACAAACCATAATCGTCTTACAACAAGGGATCTCATGATCGAATTTAAAACAACAGCTTGATCTACATATCAAATATAAAATACATAGCGGAAGAAACGTAGTAGTGGTCCATCTCGTTCCACATGCAACGCTTGATGTTGGGAGGTGGTCCTAGTTATCATAGACGTCCCTGTTATCCATCTTCCCTGGTACCTGGTGCTCCTCTTCATAGTCTGGCCATTTGAATAGCCAGGGACAAAGCCATGAGTACTTTATAAAGTACTCGCAAACTAAGACTAATAGAAGTACTAGTAGCTCTAAAAATGGTTCTAAGCTTCTAGGTTTATTTGCACAAAGCTAGTTTTATTTCATAAACACTTTAATAGCCAAAGACTCTTTATTTGCCTAAAATTTACTCAAGTGGGAACATTAGTGTCATTCCCACAACTCTGTTGTGATTAGTCAAGTTCACCTTTCAAGTCACCATTCATTTTAGAAAACATCTGACAACAGAACAGTATGACCATCCAACTGTCCATGACCGCGGATGCGGCTATCGAATAGTTTAACACTCTGCAGAGGTTGTACACTTGTGCCACAACTTTTGATTACATCTCGTCGTGATGGCCCTGAATCATCATACTTAGTATGTGCATCATCAACCATTAACCTTTCACTTACATACCCTAGTATAGGCACCTCCCCTATGAGCTTGGCCTCCTAGTTATGGCAATCTGCCCTCCTAGGATCTGCACTGGGCTTGGGTAGCACATTTATCTCTTTTTCACGTCATTTCACTTTCAACGGAGGCAGCCTCAAGCATAACCTCTATGACGCTTGTTCGTAGGGAACCCATACTAAAATACATAAATTTCCAGCCTAAGCCTTACCCATTATCAGGTATTGTGGGGGTACTCTAAAGTTGGAATGGTATCGCATCCGAACCCAACCATCAGTTTTTGTAAAATTCACCTTGTCATTCAAAGGTCAAATTTACCTTCAAAACTTTCAATAGAATGACTCATCATCCTAAGGTTTTCAAAGTCTGATTCACAAGTTCCCATCTAGAGTAGTCAATTTTAGTTTTAGCACTAGCAACTAGTTATGAGGGGTGCTAACTAAATTTTAGCTCTCTAGGCTAAGTCTGAAGCTCTTGTGGTACTCTATACTTAGGCGAAAGTTAAATACAACAAGTAAGCCTTGGTAACCAAAGTAAAAATACTACAAGGTAAAAACTTGGGCTTGGAAGAATAAAACTTTCAACAAAAATACTAGTGCCATGGTATCTTGCACTAGTAGCTGGCATTAGTAGAGCTTGCCTTGGTTGGTACAGTGATCAAAGTGTTCCTCCTCTTCTTCATAGAAGACCTCCTCCTCCTCGTAGCATTCGGTACTAGCGTCTATAAACGGATACGAGGATACAATCACCAAGCAATACTTAAGTACACTATTTATCACACAAGATGATCTAGCATCATCACAATCATCACCCAACTTAATACTAGGGTTTTCTTTATTTAGTTTTGGGAAATATAATTTTCTCTCATCGAACAATTACTAAGATTTAATTTCCTCAAATAATAGAATATGAGGCCATGTAACAAAAGTCATCGCCTCACATTAAATTACTTGGGAAAGTGATTTAAATGAGATGCTACACCTCATTGATTTTAAATACTATTTTCGAAATAATTTAAATGGGCTAGAAATGACTACATAGCCATTATTTGAATCTAGCCCATGATCATATGAAACAACTATGTCATGCTTTTACATATTCAAATAGAGTATTTGAAATGTGAATTATGAGAGGTGGAATCACTTCAAAATTCATTATGGTTGATTTTTAATAAATGTTTGAAATTTTAAAAGGTACTACCTTGTTAATTTTATTGCAAGTGTTCTGTAATAGATCAAGGTTGAGACCAGTGGGGTTAGATAAATAATTGCATCTACTTTCACACAAAATTTGAATCAACTCAATTGGCTTGGTAGATTTGTTTTTATTCAATTTTGAACGAGGCACCCAGTATTCAAATTTTGGTTAAAACGAATTAAACGAATTCAAACAAATGGGCTTAGGAAGGAAAAGGAATTGGGCCAGAGACAGCGCGAATGGGCCGGCCCAGGTGTGCATCTCGCGCACGCGGGCGGCCTGACAATTGGTCCCGCCTGTCAGCGGCACCTAACACCCGAAACGGTATGAGCGAGAGGGGGTCGTAGGATTAGATCAAGATCTAACGGCTGATGGTCGTCTTCGTCGACGACGGGTTTCAACCCTACTGGCGGCAAACCTAGGGGGTCGGAGGCTCACCGGAGGTCCGGCGAGGGTCGGCGTTGTCGATGACGGCGGAGGCTCCCGGTACCGGCAGCAGCCTCCCGGGGTGGCTCCAATCGTCGACGAGCTTGCGGGTGGCACGGCGGAGCTCCGGTGAGAAATTGGGTGGCTACCGGCTAAATTGGGACGGGGGTTTGCTCGAGGAGGATCAGGGAGAGGAGAGGAGTGGAATGGTCTGACGATTGAGCACGGGGGAGTGCTCCTTTTATAGCGAGCGAGACGACGGTGTCTACGGTGCTACAGCGGCGCAGAGGCGTGGGCGAGGAGCTAGGATGGTGCAGCGTGGCCTCGGCGTGTCCTTGTGTGCGCCATTGCGCAGCAGGAGGTGGACGGGATGGCTCGGGCGACGTCGGTGTCTATCACGGGTCCGGCGGAGGTCGTCGACGATGACGTCGGCTACAGGACGCTCTGGTCCAAATGGTCGTTTCTGGGAGGTAGCTGGTGGCGTGGACGATACTCAGGGCGAAAGCAGGGGTCAAGGCGAGGACGGAGTCGACGGGGCGAGCGCGTGCTCTGGCATGCCAGTGGGCGTGGCCATGCCGATCCTGGCGTCACTGGATGACATGGGCACGTCCTGGCCAGGGCTGTGCTGGTCTCTCCTTGGCCAAGGGCTGGTACCGGCGTGCTCGGTAGAGAGAGGGAAGCTCCAGGACATGCTGAGGTCAACCAGAGAGGAGTGGAGAGAGGGGTGGCATGGAGGAGTGGCATGAGCTCACGGCATGGGCTTAGCATTGCCATGATCATCAGTGATCATTGGTGCTGGTGCTTGGCATTGTCCAGGGGGGTGTAGAGGGAGCTGAGGTTGACCAGGGGAGTGATGGTTTAGGCTAAAACACACCGGTTATTAGAGTGTATGCACATAGCAGATTCTTGCACACAAGGTGTTCGACACAATGGCAGCAAGAAATTTCATTTTGAATTTTGCCAAAATATTTTATGGGTGTGATTCAAATAATGTTTGGCACCTCTTGGTGACCTTGGTTGGCAAAATGGAGTTGATTTGGTGAAATTCAAATTTGAGGTGACCTTAATTCTGTTCCAATGTTGCTACTTTGGATGCTTATTATAAGCAATTAAAAATGAATTAGCAAGGTTGGTCAACACCAATGTGATCACCTTGATGTGCTCTTGGATGATGAGCAAAGAAATGAGAAAGTTTAGTTTAGAAAAGATTAACTACAGGGGCTCAAAGTAGGCATTAGGCTATTAAAGTCAGAAATGACCATTATCATATGTGACTTGGTTTTTATTTTTCTTTTCATTTGTTTTGCTTTTATTTGATTCAAATGCTATTGTTTTGAGTTTGTTAATGTTTTCAACCCTCTAAACAAAGTAAACATGGCATAGGTTAAGATTTGCAAATGTGGCCATAGGCTCATATGTGATTCTATTTTTATTTTATTTTATTTTTCTTTGTTTCTATTTGGATCCAAATAGGCATGGTTTAGGGTTTTAGAAACATTGTCAAACACTTCAAACAAACCTCATGGCAACATCACAACATTCCTTCATTCACATAGTAGAAAAGAATTTGAAAATAGTCAAGTTTTTGTTAACCCTAAAATTTGGATAATTTGAAAAATTGATTTTCTCTGTTTTCACAAATTTGAGATGTTACATTTTTTATGGGTAACTATGTCATTTTGTGACTTTCTAACATGTTTGTATTTAAAAGATATGGTTTTGTTGGTATGTCTATTTATGGTATTTTCCTTAACCCAAGCCATCTATCCAATATTTTCATCTGTGAACTAAAAAGCGTTGTAAGCAGACTTCACTTATGAAATCAACATAACCCTGCAACATTGAGCCATTTCGCAGCTTTTGAATCAATTTTCGTAATGAACATGACCCGCTGCCCTTGAGTAGCAACCATTAAATCAAGTTGTGTGTGGTGAGTATGGAATTTTGCAAGATCACAAATAAGATAATCAGCAATTTAATGGTCCTTATGTTTATTTTGTTTTGTTTAAAAAACAAAGGCTGACACAAACAGTCATGCCAGTCAAAAGTACCTGTGCGTTTTATCGAGAGAGAAAATTAATAAGGTAATAACTTAAAAGCCCACTAATAGAGAAAACTAAGCGTCATGTGCACAGAAGTTCCGTGCGGATATTATGAATAATTCAAAATGGGTATCAGATCAATTGCAATGTAGGATGGGGCAATCTATTCTATTCTATTATATATTAAAAGTAGATTACGGGCTCACCAGAAAATAGAGAAATCGCTAGAAAATCCCACAAAAATCAGAAACATCTGGCCATTAGTTTAAGTAGCAACATGATTGCAGCCGATGGATCTTCTTCAAAAAAAAAATTGACATCAAGTTAAAAGAATTACCCACCAATGCCCTTAATAAGTTAGCTTACCCTTTTGATATTGCCTATCTAATGAATTAACCAGGTCACGTACCCTTCTTCCATCCAGAGGAAAAGAAATATACGCGCCCTCCAAGCAGCAGCCGTCGCCGTGTTCTCCCAGCCAGCCGACGTACACCATGTGCATACACGCCGATGGTTTCAGATTTGGATGGTAGCCAATGATTAACTCATACACATACCAGATCATTAGTGCAGATGCATCCTCCACGATCGATTGAAGGTTTTAGTGAAGGGCAGAGCTAACCCTAGCAAACCCAAAAAAAAACGATGCCAGCATGCTTCGCCTCTTGAAGCCCTCATCGTATTGGTATGTATCATCTCAACCCAAGCGGATGTACTGGTAAAGTAGAATTAGAATTACAGCGCGCGAGGAGCTGCAACTTGCCATGGCAGTGCAGAGTGCCTCAAAGGCAATTCTTACATGTACGTGCAGTTGCCTTGCCACAACCAGCTTATTTAATTTGTCGATCTGATCTGGCCTTGTATACTGTACTCTAAAGCCTGACTGATTGATAGGGTGAAGTCTAAGGCTGCTGTAGTAATTAGCTATTCTAGATGACGCCTCGATCAGAAATAGCCAATCATGTATTCAGCTGCTCGCAAAGGAGTCCAGAAAGTGGCATCCGAAAAGCTACGTGGTTGATAATATATCCCTATCCAAACCCATGGGTCCTTCAATCCATGCAGGCCTGCAGGGCGCCGATAGCACAAGAGCTCCAATACGGCCCTTGTGAGCGGTTCATGTGTTCCACTGATCGGAAGGTACCGCGGCTCTCCGTATGATTGATCTTGGCGTGTCCGCTCTTTGATGGATTCTGATTTCTTCCGCTTTGCTCTCCTTGCAGGTGGATGGTATTGGGATGGTGAATGGAGGAAGGAGCACCAAGTCCATCCACGCCCATATGGTGTCCGGCCAACCAGCGGACCAGCAGCGCGGTGACTACTTTGATCTATCGCTTCCTTCCTGCTATATTTCATTACTGTTTGCTAATATCAGAACATATTAGCTAGAGAAAGCATGCACCCGAAATTGATCTGATAATCTGAAGGAATCGCGTTTAGTAAATAAGCAGACGCTCTGCAGGTATGCAAATTTGGTGCATATGGCCAGAATATAACATGTGGTCATGCATCGATGCACGATGGATGGATCCGTGGAATCAAAAAATTAATGCACACAAGCGTATATCTCCAAGCCAGGTAATAGCTCGCTGTTCCCTTTTCTGAACTTTGTAATTTCTGGCTCTCTTTCAGCTATGATCTTTTAATTTAGCAATAGGTGTTTCCCCGAACCTAGCGTTACATTGACATAAATGGTAGTCACAATTGATTTTCAGTTTTATTACGTACTAACAAAATCAATAAATTGTCGCCATCTACTTAGTCTCATGTGCTATAGGTGATTTGGTAGTCTGAAACGGAAAAGCTACGTGCAAGTTTCAGGCTGATTTCTTCTCTCCTATCTCAAAAAGAATGTTCAGGACGGAGGAGTGTACTTCTGTACATGTAGATCACCTATCCTTTCTTTAGCATGGGTTAATAAAGTATTGTTTATTTCATCGCCTAGATGCATTATATGGAAACAATTTGCAAAAATAACTGGAAGGTATTTGTACATATCCTTTGAAGCGCCAAAAAGAAAAAAGAAAAAGCAGGGTGTGTGACAGTTGCTGGAGCACCATGCGGCCATATGCAGTCATGAAGATGGATCGATCCATGGAATTAAAACTTCGCCATGACACCGCCAGATTAGCACATTTCCTGAGCTCCATATATTTCTTTATAATACAATGCATATATGTGAATATCAAAGATAAAATATTAGTCAAAAATCTTAATAACATGTATTTACTTACACTATATAATTAGATTTTTCTTCCAAATTAGGTATACCATTACCAGCAAATACAGGCCGACCCATCAAGCAGCAGCCTTTATCTGCTTTTTTTTAGTATATTATCTATTTTAATACGTGCCTCCTAATTAACATGTCTTCTCAATAGAATTATTTTTATGATATGTCATAAGAACAAATGTCTCGCATGATTTTTAAACACATAAAAATGTAATAACCCGTTAATTTTTTATGATACTCCTTTTATCATTAGCAATTTGATCTTTTGTCTGCCCTACAATAATTGGTTAACATATACTACATTCGTTCAACATAATAAGGCTTATAAATTTAATCATAAGTTAAAACTTCCTAAGTTCGACCAAATATAGAGATGTTATATAAACATCTACATCATGAAGCAAGTATATTATTAAAAAAATTAAGGTGAAGCTACTGATATTGATTTGGTATTGTACATATTCATATTTTCATTTATAAAATATTGGTCCAACTTACAGGATGTTGACATTTAACTAAATTTATACAACTTACTCATTGGAATAAACGGAGTAGTAATTTAACAAATATTCTTTTACAGATTTTCCTTTTAGACTTGGTGTGACTCACATGTTAGCGTGTAATGCCGACAAGTAATTTTTGTATGAGTATAAATAATGTGTATTAAAGTTAAATAGGGATCCATCTTCTATTTTCTTATGTTGACACAAACATCTATTGTGGATACTCTTATTACTTATGAGAACAACACCTCTTGGCATCAAATTATTGTGCAATGTGTTGTTAAGACAAACTCAGATGTGTACGGTGCACATGTTCTATTCAAGCTTACTTGAACCCATGATTTTCGTACTTGACCATTCACCATTGATGTGTACGACCTTACTTTTGTGTTTATATGCTTTGTAGAATGCACTAGCTGTCACCAAATTGTACATATATAACGTATACTTTCTAACATTCAGTTTTTCTGAACTCAATCCAATGTTTTCTATGCTTTAATTTGCAGCATATAAAGTTAAGTGCAGTATGTTCCTTTTGTTTTAAATAAAAATGATCTATTCACCCATGCACGTTGAAGAATTAAGAGATGGAAATAACTGATATTTCAAAATTTATAGGTTTCTTTTGGTAGATAGGGTTACATGAGTTCTCTCCGGAAGACACATGAATGCCATTTGGCATCGGATTCCCATATAAAACTTCGCTAACTGCTCCCATATATATTTTGCCTCTATGTATCACACTATTTCATATTTGCAATGATCTACATATATCTAAAATCAAATCATGATATTATGTTTCCAAAACAATATGGAAATGGTTAAAAACGAAAAAAAACAAAAAAAACAAACATAATGTTTTTATGTTGTTACAGACGATTTTATAACCATTGAAATACTTTACAAGCGATGCCCGCGCAAGTGCGCGGGCCACTGTGCTAGTTTATGTAATGACAAGTCGTTTTTTCTAGATAGTTGAAAATTAAGGCGTGACATATCAAATAGTCAAGTGAAAAAAAAAATCCAAAATTACAATAATGCAGCATATGTCCCAACGGAGAGGAATATGACTGATTGCATCCCAAAGTTCCAATCCATGAAATAGAACATGATCATTTTTCTCAATTACCATAGTATCCTATGCTTACATTCTACTTTAAAAATCCTAGTAACGGACATTCGTGTTTGCAAAATGTAAAAGTCACTTAAAATCCGCAATTACATTGTAGCACTAAAGCGTGTCAGTGTGGAGACGGGAAACAAACTATGGTAGTCTACTGAAGAATTTAAGAACATGAGGGGAAAACACAGTCTTTGGCATCATCAGGGGCACGAATATAGCCAGAGCCATCATACATTTTGTCCTCTCTATTACTTCAAAGAGCAAAAGCAGCTCGATCATAGAGATTATAAAAGCAAAGCCTAATCTTGGTCGTTGGTGTCAGTGAATTTATGAAAGAGCTCAAGTTCGATGCACTAAATGATTCAAGATTTTTCCTGCTCCCTACTGAAAATACTGTCTGCAAACCGATGGAGTTGCAGTCTCGCAAGTAATACAGAGAAACAGAAAATTGCAGGTACGTACACCTGTGGCCCTAGCTCGATCATTCAATCAGAACATCCAATCTCATCTGATCAGTTCAATCAGGGGAGGAGTAGCCCGGAGCTGCGCTCGACGTCAGAGGCCGAGAGCGACCAGGGTCGTTCACCACAGCCATGCTGCGCGACTTCAGAGGCAGCGAGGGGCCAGGGTTGGTGACCACAGCCACGCTGCACGATCTCTCCCGGCAGCAGCCCCGGCCTCGTATTCACCTCCTTGTTGAGCAGGGTATCCCGGTGGTAGTCCCCTAGGAGTGGCGGTGACGGGAAGAGCTCCCCTTCCTTCTCCCCCGATTCAAGATCTTGGAATTGTTGAAGCAGGCATTCCGGCTTTGTTGGAGCCACGCGTGTTGCAACTCGCAAGATCGAAACCGGAGCGATGCGCCGAGGTAGGTTGAGCGAAGCCTGAAGACCACACCGGGCCAGCGCGACGCCGGGTGGGCGGTGATGCGGTCCACGACCTCCTGCTAGCACCGGTAGTCAATGTTCCATCTTCACAGACTTTTAGGCACGTCCCGCACATCGAGTCGTTATTTTCACTTGGCGGTGGCATACCTTGTAAATTTTTCGTTTTTTTTACATATGACGAATCGACCTTCTTCGCTGGTTTTCTTGGTCTAGGCAACTTTTCTACAGCGGGGTCGCTGGCTTGTTGGTTGTTGCTACTACACAATCGTCTGCTCCAAACTTTAGGAGAGCAGGCAGCGATGATTATGCTCGTGAAAGGCAACTGAGGGACTTTAGGCGTGCCAATAATTTGTGTTTTCGTTGTGAGAGAAATATAGTAAAGAGCATCAATGTAAGCAACCGCTGCAGTTACTTACCATTCAGTTGGGAGAATTTGGTGAAGTATTCACTGACGACACAGTACATGCTCTGGAATTGTTGTCTGGACCTGACAAGGACACAACAACATTGCAGTGCTGTCACATATCCTTGCAGGCAGTATCAGGTGGTGAAGCAAACGAGACGATTTGGCTCCGGGCTCAAGTTGGTAATCAAGTGATGATAACTCTTATAGATTCTGGCAGCAGTCACAGTTTCATTAACAAGGAGTTTGCTTTGCGTGCTAGTTGTCCTATTTCTTCAGCTACTGTTGCACAAGTAAAGCTAGCAAATTGCAGTATAGTCACATGTGATCAACAGGTGTCTGATTTGGAATGGATGACACAGTCGTACACATTCAAAACAACAATGCGTGTGTTAGAGCTTGGAGGTTATGATGATGTGCTCGGAATGAATTGGCTAAAGAGTCACAGTCCTATGACCGTGGACTGGATTGGTAAAACCTTGAGCATACCACACAATGGTTTTGAAGCAACATTGGTTGGCATGCAATCTTCTAGTCCAGGTCCTGCATCCTTAAATGCAATCAGCATAGAGCAGCTGCGCAAGGCTTATGCAGGAAATGATATTTGGCGCTTGTTGTCATCGAGTTCAATTCCATGTCCACTACCACAAGCATTACATTACAGAGACCTGAGGAATTGTCCCAGCTTTTGACTGAATTCAATGATGTCTTTGCCACTCCGGACTCTCTACCTCCTCATCGTACCTATGATCATGCAATTTCCCTGGATCCTCAGCACACGCCAATCAATTGTCGTCCGTATCGCTATCCTCCCTTCCAAAAGGATGAGATAGAGCGACAGGTGGCAGAGATGATCAAGGCTGGTGTCATCACTCCTAGCATGAGCCCGTATGCTTCTCCGGTGCTCTTGGTAGGCGAGTGGAGATTTTGCGTGGATTATCGCCGCCTTAACTCAAGCACTATAAAGAACAAGTTTCCACTTCCAGTCGTGGACGAGTTGCTGGATGAGCTAGTCGGCGCACAATTTTTCTCTAAACTTGATCTCCGCGCAGGCTATCATCAGATTCGTATGCGTGAATCTGACGAGGAAAAGACGGCGTTCATGACACACTCAGACCATTTCCAGTTTCGTGTCATGCCCTTTGGTCTGACGAATGCTCCGGTGACTTTTCAATGCTTGATGAACTCCATATTCTCAGAGCACATTCGCTGCTTCGTGATCGTCTTCCTCGACGATATTCTGGTGTATAGTCAATCTTGGCCAAAACATCTTGAGCATTTGCGTCTGGTTCTCCAAACCCTTCGCAAACATCAGTTGTATGCCAAGATGTCCAAGTGTTATTTCGCTTAGGACAATATTTCTTACCTTGGGCACATTATCTCTCGTCATGGTGTCGCCACTGATGCTGAAAAGACACAAGTGATGCTAAAATGGCCTTCTCCAGTGTCAGCAACATAATTATGTGGGTTTCTAGGGCTTACAGGCTATTACCATAAATTCGTCCAAGGATATGGGATATTGGCCAAACCTCTCACTAATCTGTTGACAAAAAAGGGATTCAGTTGGTCTGATCAAGCCGAAAAAGCCTTTCAGCAACTGAAGTTAGCCATGACGTCTACACCAGTTCTTGTCTTGCCTAACTTTGATCTTCCCTTTACCGTGGAAACGGATGCATGTGACACTGGAGTGGGTGCTGTCCTCTCTCAGAATGGACACCCAATTGCTTATTTAAGCAAGGCCTTGAGGCGTCAACAATCAAAAGCTTTCAGTTTATGAAAAAAGAATTCCTTGCCGTCATGATGGCCGTGGATAAATGGAGGCCATACTTACAGCATGGGCCATTCACCATCTTGACTGATCACAAGAGCCTCGTTAATTTGCAAGACCAGTAGTTGACCACAGAGTTGCAGCGTAAAGCTATGGCAAAGATGGTGGGATTGCAATTTCATCTGAAATACAAGAAAGGGAGTGAGAATGGAGCAGCTGATTGCTATCACGTGTAGCTCATCTCATGGCTATTTCTGCTGTTTCGTATTGTCGTCCTGACTGGGCACAAGAAGTTATCAATTCTTACGCGACTGACAGTAAAGCACAACAACTTCTAACTCAATTAGCTATTGTCAGTCCGGATGCAAAAGGGCATCAACTGCATGAAGGCTTGATCAGATATAAAGGGAGGCTCTGGATTGGAAATAACTCAGCACTTCAAACAAAGTTGATTAGCGCAATGCATTCCAGTGCAATTGGTGGTCACTCAGGTGTCAGGGCAACATATCAAAGGGTTCGTAAGCAGTACTATTGGCCAGGTCTGAAACAGCAAGTTGAAGACTGGGTGAAGCAGTGTCAGCTTTGTCAACAAGCTCTGTTACGACTGCTGAAGCGTCAGGAGCAAGTGACTGATAGGGGATCGATTCAGTTATCGGACGGCTGAGGAGAAGTGTAGCTGTGGCTAGGATAGAGCCACGTGTCGCTGAGTGTGTGCGTTGGGCCAGGCGTGTTATAAGCCTGTGTGCTGTAAGGATCGCATTATCGAAGAATTAAATGAGTATACTTGTGTCTTCCTTCCTTTCCAAGTTCTCTCCTCCCCAGATCTCCCTTCTCTCACCGGAACCCTACCGGCGGCGATCTCACCGCCGGACAGGACATAACACCTTGGTATCAGAGCCGACGATGCCCGGGCGCGCTTTACAACTCGACTTGATCCAGTAACATCGACCATTCGGTTGTGGATCTCCTTGGGAATCTGTCAGTAAATCCGAGATTGGCGTGTGGAACAAGCGAGAGGAAGCTGCGACGGCGCCTCAGGCTTCGAAACCGGCGGCGCGGACTCGCTTTGTACTCGAGAAGATGGAGGAACTCAGGGAGATGATGAAGCAACGCTTCGACGTCATGGATTCGAAGTTTGAGGCTGTGGAAAAGTTGCAGACTCAACTCGCGGAGATGGATCTGAAGATGGGCAAGCACGCTCAGACCCTGGAGCAGATGCAGGTCAAGGTGAATCTGACCATGGAGACGCTCGGCAAGGTCCAGGAGGATCAGATATAAAGGGAGGCTCTGGATTGGATATAACTCAGCACTTCAAACAAAGTTGATTAGCCCAATGCATTCCAGTGCAATTGGTGGTCACTCAGGTGTCAGGGCAACATATCAAAGGGTTCGTAAGCGGTACTATTGGCCAGGTCCGAAACAAGCAAGTTGAAGACCGGGTGAAGCAGATGTCGGCTTTGTCAACAAGCCAAGCATGAGAACACTCTTCCAGCAGGTTTACCGCAACCATTACCGGTTCCCACACGCCCTTGGTCTCATATTACCATGGATTTCATCACTGGCCTCTCTAAGTCTGAGGGTCATGAGGTAATCCTGGTGGTTGTTGATCGTCTGACAAAGTATAGCCATTTTCTTCCACTTCGTCATCCCTATTTCGCCTTGACAGTGGCCAATACCTTTCTTGACAATGTCGTGAAATTGCATGGGGTGCCTGTGTCTATTATCTCAGATCGTGATGCCATCTTTACCAGTAAATTCTGGCGCCAGTTGTTCAAAGCTGTGGGGACAAAATTATCTTACTCATCTGCTTATCACCCTGGAGCAATACTTGCGTTGTGCCATACATGCCACCCCCAAACAGTGGCGCAAATGGTTACCAATGGCGGAATTCTGGTATAACTCTTCTTTTCATACTTCACTGGGTTGTTCTCCTTTCAAGGCCTTGTATGGTGTTGAGCCCAATTTTGGTGCTATGCCTAACATGGGATCGGCCGATGAAGAGGTTCTGGGAAAGGTAACTATTGATCGGCAAGATTATTTGGAGCTCTTGCGTGAGCATTTGATTCGGGCCCAAGTGCGTATGAAGAACCAAGCTGATAAGCATCGCTTCCGATAGGCAATTTGAGGTTGGGGAGGAGGTATTATTGAAGCTACAACCGTATGTGCAATTGTCGGTTGTCATTCGGCCTGCTGCTAAAATTGCTCTCAAGTTCTATGGACCTTATAAAGTATTGGCTCGTGTGGGAGCAACCGCTACGTAACTGCCAGTTGCCAGCAGAGAGCAAGATCCACAACGTTTTCCATGTTTCGCAGCTCAAGCCTTTTACGCCTAACTACAGTCCTGTGTTCTCTGAACTGCCTGTTGTAGTTGATCTTTCTACAGGTATCTTTGAACCGCAGAAAATACTGGAGCGTCGCATGGTGAAAAAGGGCAACTCAGCAATGCCGCAGATCAAGGTACTCTGGTCCACTCTACCACCTGAATGTGCTACCTGGGAAGATTACTACGTATTGCAGCGTCGATTTCCTGAAGCTGCAATCTGGAAAGAGGCTTCGCCTCGAGGAGGGGAAGGTGTCGCGTCCCCATATGTCAATGATATGGTGACGAACACTGAAGTGGACCCGAGGCCGAAACTGAAGATGGGTCGCGAAGAGAAGTTGTAGTTTGGGCCGCGTGTGTGGTGTTGGTGTGTCCAGCCTACTTGTGAGAGAAGGCGTGTTATAAGCCTGTGTCGAAGAACTCATCGTTGATGAAATAGAAGAACAAGTCCCATGCCTCATCCCCTTTCTCTGTATCCCATCCCCAATTCTCCCTAAACCCTAGTTCGATGTCAAGGTGAGGTTTCCCATCCTTCCAGGGTTCTCACACGGAGCAAAGAGCGTTCCCTCAAATCTTGGCACAAGCTGAAGAAAGAAGCCCTCGTAAGCTTTAGCGTCCTCTGGCAAGTCATATCATCCTTGTAAATATGATTATTTAGAAAGTCAATCCTTTTCTCGTCCCTGTCAACGATTGGGCCATAGGCAATACCCTCTTTCTTCTTCTTCCCCTTTTTCCGTTGTCTAGACCGGACATAGTGCATCACCATAGATGAAGCCAACGATGCAGCGGCTCTTATAAGCACCAGCCTTCTCTTTCTGAGCCTCTTCTTGTCCATCTGCAATGCATTTGAGACGAATGAAGGGAACATGATATGAATCGTAAAGAACACTAGCGACACAGAAGAATGCAAATGCCAACAGTAAAGGCTGCGTTTGGCAACAACGTTTTTCCAAAGTATTCTATTTCTGAAAATACCATGGTATTGAATACTTTGAGGTGTTTAGTTTCAGAAAAAACTACGGTTTTCTATACTTGGTTTTTTCACAAGACTGCACTAATTTTGCGTTATAGAAAAAAGAGGTCTTGACCTCTTTTCCAAAACTGAAATATTTGTTGCCTAGACAGAAAATACTACAGTTTTACAAGACTTTTTTTTACAGTTTTACAATACTCGGCTTTAGAAAAACTACATGCTTATTAAAATAAAATAATTGGTAATTTAGAGCAATACATACAGGAGAGGTTGGTTTGTAGCAAAACTGAACTCACAAAACTTTCATCTTCAGTACCAGTTCAGGATTCGGTACCAACATAGAGCAATGTAAAGGCCAACAGTAAGTTAACCTCGCCTCGTACTTATTAAAAAAATAGCCGGTACTTCAGACCAATGAATCCAGACAGGAGATGTTGGTTTCATGGTTCGGAGAAACCGGAGCGATAGGTAGTTTATAGCAAAACTGAACTTGCAACACATTCGTTCTAAAAAAAAGACTTGCAACACTGTCCTCTTAAATCTTAATTACCAGTTTATGTCTTGGAGCAGAAATGTCATGATCAATATACTAGTTACCTTTCCAGTCACCAATCCAGGTCATTATTCATTGATGTAGGAAGTCGGGGAATTTGGATTCCATACCTCGAATCGGAGCAATGGGTGAAAACCCTAGGCGAGGGACTCGGTGGGGTACGGGAGGGGGGCTGCGGCCTGAGGGAGGAGATTAGGGGGAGGCTGACTTCCCAGTCGTGCGGGAGAAGCAGCGCACGCCGCCACTGGCCGCCGTCCGCTGAGCTCCGGTCCGGTGGTGGGGGAAGGAGACGCAGGGCCGGTGCGGTGGGGACTGGTTTGGTTCTGGGTCGCTTGGGCCTGTTTGGTTTGTAGCCCCAGTTCACCCTACCAAAAATTGGTCATGCCAAAAAGCCTCTCACGTACTACCTCGGGACTGAAAAGATTGACGCAAAAACGTACATGCACATGCCTCCCTCCGCGTCGATTAAATCCGACCGGAGGGAGTAGTTCATTGCTAATTTATTTGGTTGCCTATGGACTACTCCCTCCGTTCGGATTAAAATGGACTGAAGTGAGTATCGTTTTAGGCTAGCATCATTCAAAAACATGATACGGATTGCATCGATTAAAAACGTCCAGAGCTAGTACTTGTTATTTCCTTCACTGATTCTAGCCAAAATGTTGGCAGCCCATGGGCGGCAGGATTGCACGCCAAAAAATTGGCTAACCAATTTTGGTAGAGGTGATGTAGGCACAATCCAACGCACCCTCGATCCTCTCTGTCCAAGTTGCATGCCCCTGCCGCCCCCGCATCTCCGTAGAGTTTCTAATAACAAGATTCAATATGCTTTATGTACGCTCAATACATATACTTTTATTGTATAGTAGTTGTCAAAGTCCTACGTCAAAGAATGTGCAACTTCGTGTGTCCTGCCCTTGCATTTTAGGTGAGAGTGACTCCAGAGAGCATCAGAAGAAAGCACCGACACACACTAAAGTCTTGCATAAAAAATACTGGAACAAAAACTTAAAACAAAAAAAAAAGAACGTAAATACTTTTGTATTTTTTTTTTGAAACTTCTGACTGTAGGAAAGGTTCCTACTGTCTTTTCATTTCATAAAAAAGGGTTACAATTTTCAAAGTTACATATGTATCGGGCAAACCAGGGATTAAATATACAACAACTAAAAAGCCTGCGGGGAGGATTTAATAAAGGGGTGTAGGGATTCCTTAGTCCTATGAACCAAGAGAGCGAAATCAACTTTGAATCTAGTCTTTTGTATTGAACACACCCACATCCATTCTCCAAAAGAAATAAAAAAAGAGAAAAGTATTCATACAACTTTGGTGTGACACAAAGAGGATCATAAATGCCATGCATGGATGCCATTAATTTTGCACACATCGACCAAAAGATAAACTAATGTGAAATAAATAGAATACGAGGCAAATGTCAACCAAACTATGAAAAATGAAACAAAGGTTCACAAGTGTTGAGTCTATTATGTAGAAATTTAAAAAATTGGAATCTCAAAAACAATAACATGGTGTTTTTCATGAAGTATTTATAAAAATTTCCTAACTCTCTGATTTTTCTAATAGTGCGCATTTTTCTTGTTTATATTCTATAATATCTATTACTATTTCCCCCCGTTCTCAACCTCATTATATTCTATGTTATGTTTTGGAGATATTGCCCCCAAAATCATGTTTAATTTCAAAATGTTATGGTTTTAGAACGCATTATTGAAATCTAAATGTCGGGTTAGCAAATAGTTATAGCAAAAGATGGGGACAAAATGTACAAGCTTCTCACTAAAACGTTCATTGGTTTGCCTCCAAACAATACTTAGACGCATGTGTACATGTGGTAAGGAATTTGAGGTCCGCATAGCAAATGTCTCATCACTTGAACGTTCGAGTTGGTAAGGCACCATTGGTGCACGGCGAGTCGAGAGATATTTAAAAAAAAAGGAAATGTCGTGATTTCTCATGAATCATTTGTGAAAACTCAATTCACCGGTTTTCTCAATTACTACTTCCACCGTCCTGAAATACGTAACTCGGATTTTTTGTAGATTTAAATTTATCTACACACTAAAATACGTCAAGATAAATGAGTATCTTCAAAAGATTGGACAAATCAAATTATTTATTTGGGGACAGAGGAAGTACTTCTTATTTGTCTTCTATATTATTCTATATTTACTAGAGTATGAAATTCTCGTTCACATTCCCATTTTTTATATCTTTTGAAGATACTCCCCCAATCTTTCTTATTTTTCAGTTTTCTTATGTATATAATTGAAAATTAAAGATTGGATTAATTCATGTGCAAGTATTTATGCATCCCATTGAGCATCCGAGACGCGCCGACCGAGCCACCGACGTAAACTCAACGCTGCGCGACTTGGAAACCGTTTCGGACTCGTCCGCCCAGTCTAACCATAAGTATCGGGAGCCAGCCGAAGACGGCTGCTCACAATTTCGACGAGAGTACGAATCGGTCCGATCCAACATTCGAACAACGATGGCCGCCGCCGTGGATTCCCGCAAGCGCTGCGTCGCCGCGTTCCTGGACGAGCCGTCCCCGGCGCCGCCCCACCTCGCCAAGCGCGGTCACTTTATGCCATGCGCCGCCTCCATGGCTCCTTTGCCGGTGCTGGCGCCGTTCGACCCACTCGACGCCCTCCGCCGCGTGTTCCCGGACGCCGACCCGCGGGGCCTGGAGACCTGCTTCGCCGCCTCGGGCCGCGACATCAACGCCGCCGTGCAGGCTTACCGCGCCCAGCAGGCCAGGGACGCGCTGGCGCACCGCCTCGCCTCCGCGGCAGCAGACGGTGACAACGAGCGCTGCGCCGGCGTCCTCGTGGAGCAGATGGGCGCGGCGACCGACGTAGATGACGCCAAGAACCGCGCGACGTGGATGCTGGACCTGATCAGGAACGCCACCGCCGAGCGTGCCACACACGAGACGGCGGCGGGGGCGGCGAGGCTGCTCGAGGAGAACGCGACGCTGAGGGAGCATGTGGAGCACGGCGCGAGGGAGGTGGCGAGACTGCGCGAGGAGAACGCATCGCTGAGGGAGCGCACGGCTGCAGCGGACCGCGACGGCACGGTGCTGAAGCGCGGCGTCATGGCGCAGCAGCGACGGTACGAGGAGATGGAGCGCGACGCGGCAGCGATGAAGAAGAAGGTTGCGGAGCTGGAGATGGCCAACTACGCGCTGAACGTCCGGCTGAGGGACGCCGACGGATGCCGCTTCCAGGCGGCGTACCGCGGGCCCGACGTCTGCTAGCTAGGGCTCATCTAGAGATCTGATTAGTTCCAAGATCTATGCAGTTTAAAATGTAGTTTGAGATGCTACTCTGTAAAACAATTGTAAACGCGAGTCTATGGATGGAATTCAATGCAATCTGATCTCACCTGCTGTTGTTGTTATTCCGTCTTGAGATCGATTTATAATTTCTAAACGTGAGTTGGTCGCCGATAAACTTCTCCAGTTTTCGTGATGAAATCGAGTTAAGAAACAGATGAAAACATATGACCAGCTGTAGTGCTCTTTAGATAAGAAATATTTCACGAATGTTTTGCAAGAAGTATTGGTCACGTCTGAACATCTGAATATTTTACAACAGCTTATAATAACCATGTTTCACAATTAATTACAGAACAGGCCTCTGTACATCAGTTTGATCTATCAAACTATCACTCTGTACCAACTATACATCCCTGCGCTATTCATGTTTTCAAGGAATGAACAACTCGTCTACAATTAAGTGGTGTCACTACGGAAAAAATAGGCGTCGCCGTGCGGCTTTTCTTCGCCGTGAGCTACCGCACGGCAAAGAAGACAGTAGGACGCACGGCAACGACAAACTGCACGGCAAGCAATTAGAGAAGCGCACGGCAAAGAAAATCTTCACGGCAAAGTCAGTCGTGACGCACGGCAACAATACTGCAAACGGCAAAGACAAAAAAGAGCGCACGGCAAAGTAGACACGACGGCAAAGACACAACAAGCCGCACGGCAAAGAAACGATGCAAGGCAAAGGCCCTGGACGTTGCCGTGGTGGCCCCTTTGCCGTGCGGCCAGACAATGTGCACTGCAAAGGCTCCTTTGCCGTGCGCCATAATTCATTTTATTTGTTTTTCTTTCTATTTTATTTCATCTAATACTTATATTTATTTTTTTAATTAGTTTTACTTTTTGATGACTATTTATTAGTGTTACTTAAGACAATGTGCAATACAAAATTACTCTCCATGTTCATCCCCCACACATATCAGGGTTCCGGTGCTCCGGCGGTCGTCCCCCTCCTTCCCCCAAAAACAGCGGGACGACGGGTCTACCCCCGTAGATTTCTCCGCGCGAGGGTGCACAATGTACTTTTTCATTCTTTTAGGTTTGTTAGGGTTAGGTTTTAGGTCCACTTGCAAGTTTTGGTGGCATTCCGGTGCTACGGGGGTCATTCCCCCCTAAAAACGGTTGTCTCATGGGCCCGGATGGTCTACCCCTAGATTTCTCCGCGCGAGGTTCCACCAATATACCTTTTCATAGGTTTAGGTTTGTTTAGTCCATGGACACATGGAAAACCAGGTGTGGCACCCTTTGGCACAGTCTAGCCCCCGATATACCCGCGGCGGGACACTTCACCGTACACGTCCAGGAATTCGCTAAGTGTTATCGCCCGAAGGTGAGGAATGTCGGACCGGGGATCCATGACATGCACCATTTGGTGAATCACACCTTCCAACACACTTTCACACATATCCTAGGTCCACTTGCAAGTTTTGGTGGCATTCCGATGCTCCGGGGTCATCCCCCCTCAAAACGGTTGTCTCGTGGGCCCCGGATGGTCTACCCCCTAGATTTCTCCGCGCGAGGTTCCACCAATATAACTTTCATAGTTTTAGGTTTGTTTAGTCCATGGACATATGGAAAATCAGGTGTGGCACCCTTTGGCACGTCTAGCCCCCAATATACCCGCTGCGGGACACTTCCACCGTACACGTCCGGGAATCTATTAAGTGTTATCGCCCGAAGGTGTGGCACCCATAGGTTTAGGTTCAAGGTAAGGATTTATGGTTAGGTATAGGTTTATGGTTTAGGGTTAGGGTTAGGGTTTATGATGCATGGCTTTGCAGCTTCGGTGTCGAGCACGTGTAGTTAATGGTTTGGGGGTCTAGAGGGGTTTAGGGCTCGAAGCCTCCCGAGTTTAAGGTTTAGGGTTTAGGGGAGCTACTTTTGCACCATTACACCTTGCACCACGCTTTGACACATATAATAGGTCCACATGCAAGATTTGGTGGGGTTCCGGTGCTCCGGCGGTCGTTCTCCCCTCCTCCCCCCAAAACAGCGGAACGTGTGCCCCGGCGGGTCTACCCCCTAGATTTCTCCTCGCGAGGGTGCACCAATGTTCCTTTTCATTCTTTTAGGTTTGTTTAGGACATATACACATGGAGAACCAAGATTGGGACCCTTTGGCACATACACCCGCAGCTAGAGCCATTATCACACGATCGAGGGTGTGGCTGATCTACTGGTTAGGGTTAGGTGTAGGGTTAGGGCTAGGGTTTAGGGTTTAGGGGAGCTAATTTTGCACCATTACACCTTGCACCACACTTTCACACATAGCATATGTCCACATGCAAGATTTGGTGGGGTTCCGGTGCTCCGGCGGTCGTTCTCCCCCTCCTCCCCCCAAAATAGCGGAACGTAGTGCCCGGCGGGTCTACCCCCCTAGATTTCTCCGTGCGAGGGTGCACCAATGTACCTTTTCATTCTTTTAGGTTTTTTTATGACATATACACATGGAGAACCAAGATTGGGACCCTTTGGCACATACACCCGCAGCTAGAGCCATTATCACACGAAGAACTGACAAAGAGATGAAGTCAGAGCTAAGAAAATTGCTAGGGGCTTTGACCATTCCCTCGAAGCGTCCAACTCCTATGACATGAACGGGTATCGCTTCCCGGACCCATAAATACACAACAAGCCGGCCCAACGCGAAGACAATAAATAGCGGGGTGGTATGTCAAGGTGATGATGGGCTGATCCATTACTATGGAAGAGTCGAGGGTATATACGAGCTGAATTACGGGTTTCACAAAGGGCTAAATCCCATCGTCTTCAATTGCCATTGGTTTGACCCACGTCGGGTGAGATGGGATCCTGAAATTGGGTTGGTCGAAGTTGAAAGGAACTCTGTTTATAAGGGAGAGGATGTGTACATCTTGGCTACCCAGTGCCTTTCAAGTATTCTATATCCCGTACGCGTGCAAAACCCGACAAAACGTCTACATGGATGGGATGTTGTGATGGCGAGGTTCGATGACCCACAAGTATAGGGGATCGCAATGGTCTTCGCGGGAAGTAAAACCCAATTTATTGATTCGACACAAGGGGAGCCAAAGAATATTTGTAAGCCTTAACAGCGGAGTTGTCAATTCAGCTGCACCTGGAAACAGACTTGCTCGCAAGAGTTTATCAGTACTAACAGTTTTATAGCAGTAGCAGTAGTGAAATATCAGCAGCAGTGTAACAAAGACAGCAGTAGTGATTATAGTAAACATCAGGATTAAAATACTGTAGGCACAGGGATGGATGAACGGGCGTTGCATGGATGAGAGAAACTCATGTAACAATCAAAGTAGGGCATTTGCATGATAGTAATAAACAAGA
>NC_061510.1:58959206-58997722 GCF_022539505.1 Lolium rigidum | reverse complement strand
AAGTAGATACGTTTTGGACGTATCAAAGCGAGCCAATGAGATCCGAAACGGAAAACTCTTGTCTCTTATGTTTCAGAGAAGTAGCAAAGTTCCTCCACGAGGGAGGAAGCTTGGCAATAATGCCACCGGCCACAAATTTGTCCGGCAAGGTACACTTAAACTGCTCGAATTCTTTGGCAAGGGACTGAATCTCATGAGCCTGGTCAACCACGAAGCGCTCATCAGTCATCTTGTAGTCATAGTATTGCTCCATGACATACAATTCAGTGTCAGCGTCCGAGACCCCAAATTTGGCCTCGAGCGCATCCCACGCATCTTTACCATGGTCGAAAGCCATGTACGGGTCAACAATGTTGTCCCCAAGAATGTTGAACAAGGACGCTCTAAACATGGTGTCGACCTTCTCAAACTTTTCCTGCTCCTCTGCAGAAAGAGGCCCCTCAAGTGTAGCATCTGTGGCGTTAAAATAACCTAGGTTTGTAAACCATAGAACTGCCTTTGTGCGCTACCTCTTGTAATGCATACCATCAAAGAGGGGAGGTCGAGTAGCGGTAGCAACGCTGCTTGAATTGATTTTCCTATAATCAGGTTTTTGGATTGTTGAATATATAAGCAAATATCCATATGAAATAATCCGTACAAGTAATTGATAAATCATGACTATGAAAACAACAAATAAACTAATCATGCAGACTAGTAAGATAGATGAACATATCACATCTAAACAATACAAACCGATCGCATCTACCACGGAAACTAGAAGAAGAAACTCTAATAGAAACTGAAAGAGAAACGACAAGATCACATACTTCGCAGCAGCGTCGTTGTCGCCCATGTTGAGGTTACTGAAGAAGTCGCTGAGGTCCAGGAAGAAGTTGTCGGTGTGGAGGAACTCGTCGTCCGATGACGACGTCGTGATGCCAGTAGTCGCGCCGGAGCACTCCCCAAAAACATGATTGCCCCTCACCCGTACAGGATCACGAGAGGCAGGGTTCCGGAGGCCTACTGTCCCGGCAGTCGTTGCACGCCGACGGTAGGGATGATGAAGACGAAGGCGGCGGCGCAATGAACTGGAAATAGGTAGTCGCATATGCGTCTAGTACAGGCTAGGGTTTATGTCCGGGCTTATATAGTGCAGTTCGGGAAGGTCGTGTGACGCAACCCACGTACGAGTTCACGATCCACGTACGAGTCCACGTTAATGACTCGTAATTGATTACACAATTAATTTCCCAAAGAGCAAAAATATAAGGTCGGCTCGGCGAGATTCCCGTGTCGAGGCGGGCAGCGGAGGAGGAGGAGTGAGCGAGAGCTTTCTATTCTCATTCACTTACTAGGACAAGAACAACCCACCTTATATAACACTCAAACTCTCTTCCAACTAGCAATGTGGGACTAAACTTTAGTCCCCACTAGTGCTGCCACTGATTTTTGGAATGGACCATATGAGTTTCAGAATTTGATAATGGGTCATGGGTGAAAGGCCAAATGCCCGAAAATCCAGTAGATTAAACTTAGTTACTTATTTTAGAAATGAGGGAGTACAATTTTAAAATTTGTTATATATAATTGTGGTGTATAAGATACGTAAATCTAGGGCTACATGTGTTAGATACGTAAGTGCCATTGGGGATGATGCATGCGTGCTCGCCGGGTGTGCGAGCATCTCCACTCGTCTCCCCGACGAGGCCCCCGAGCGACGTTTTTTCCATCCGGACGGCGTAATTCGGCCCAGTCGCGCCCCCGGTTCCTCGTTTTCGTCCGGATTTGGCCCTTAATCCATCCGGCGAGCCCACGCCATTCCCGGTCCCCCGGGGATCTATCGGGGACTCCGAACGAGTGAAAAGCGGGGAAGGGCCCGATCTGTCGGCGACTCGACACACGAACCCCACCGCCACCTCGCTCAAAATCTTCCCCACCCCTCGTATCTCTGTCGCCGCCGGCACCACCCCGCCGGCTTGTTGCCCAGATTCCGCCGTCCCTCCTTCTCCACCTGCCTATATTCCGCCGTCTTTCGACGAAGGCGTGCCTGGCTGCTCCTCCGCCGGCCTGTTTTGCGGCTTTGGCCTACTCCTCGTCGCTCGCGGCTCGGGTTGCCTCGACCACGCCCGTCAGGTGTTCGTCCATTTGCCTCGGCGGCCATGGACTCAGACGAAGAGGAGGAGCAAATGTTCGTCGAGCTTATGCGAGAAGAGATGGCAGCCGCCGCCCAAGACGAGGAGCACATGATGATCCTCGGTTGCTTGTCAAGCATGTACGCCGGACTGACAACTGGTCGACGTGGTGGGTCAGCACTACAACAAAGGATACTACCTTGCAGACGGTATCTATCCAAAGTGGGCAACATTTGTGAAGACTATCTCGAAACCTAGCACCCCCAAACTTTGCGAGTTTGTGAAGAAACAAGAAGCTTGCCGAAAAGACGTCGAGCGTGCATTTGGTGTCCTCCAGCAGAGATTTGTCGTCGTCCGGTTCCCCGCTATGACTTGGTCCAAAGATCAGATGTGGGAGGTGATGAACTGTTGTGTGTGCCTACACAATGTGATTATTGAAAATGAGCGAAAACATCCGGTTCCTCTGGCTGAGCAACAAGCACCATATGAGAGAGAGGGACCTCTTGCACAGCCTAATCACCAGGTGCCTCCATCATGGGCCGTCTTCATTGCTATGCGCCAGGAGATCCGAGACTCTACAATGCATCAACAGTATGCAAGATGATCCGGTGGAGCACATATGGACGCTCCGAGGCAACGCCAACACCGACGCCAACTAGTGTGTCTTTATTTATTTGTTTCAAAACTTGTGAAATTGTGTGCTTCATTTGTTTCAGCACTTGTTAAACATTGTACTGATTTTCGCCCAATTTGTTTCAGCATTTTTCTGAATCTAGTTCGCCGAACTTGTTAAATTTTATGTCGAATTTGATTGAAATATGTCAAATGCCCCAAGTTGGCGGTGTCCTGCCGGGGGGACGGCTGGAACTTCGGCGCTCCCCACGCCAAATTTACGTCCAATCCGGACGTAAATTTCGCCGGATTTGGGCGTGGGGAGCGCCAACGAGTGGAGATGCTCTGAGAAGCGGAACGGTGACGGCGAGATGGAGGACATCATTTCGCGAATCCCACCAGGGCTCGTCGCTGATCGATGCAAGGCTTCATCCCTTTCATAACCAGGGCTCGTCGCTGATCGATGCAAGGCTTCATCCCTTTCATCGCTTGGTTTGCACGGAAGAAAACTAAATTGGGTTGGTTTTCTTCTTCTTTAGATTATAAAAGGAAAGAGCTCTTTTACGGTGATTGGCACGGAACTTAGGTTCCGTCTAATCTAATTTAGGCTCCGTCTAATCTGATTTTTCGTGACCGTTGATTAAAACAACTCGTAACAATTATTGTACTTCGACGATCAAAACTGTACATGCGAGTGGTTGATTTTTTTTTATAATTCCATCAGTGGATATGGGTCAAACATCCGTTCAATGGAGCGCCGCCGCCACCTCTTTCAACGGAGAACCACCACGGTGTGTGGCGCTCCCCATCGAAGGCTCTCATGAAGACCACCCCACGCCTCCCAGAAACCGGAGATCTCGATCCTCCCGGCGCAGATCCCGGCCAACGCCTGACCAAGGACTTCTCCGCGGCCATGTCTGCTGCGCCATTGCTCTCTTCACCAGCTGGATCGGAGTCCCAGCCACCACAAATGGATCGGAGTCGGCAGCCGCCGCCGTCCTCTCCTGCGGGATCGGACATCATTCGTCAAGGTTAGTCAATTACTTCAAGAAATGCGAGGCCGCCAGGTACGCGTGGTTGCCTTCCCTTTGGTGCTAGATAGGTCGTTGCGTGACTGATTGCTTTTATTTGTGCAGATGCAGCCATACAACGAGTATCTCCTTTGTAGTTTAAAGAAAAGAGAAGGAAAGAGGAATCTGATTCAATGCTAGTAACGTTGGGCTATGGTGGGTTGCAGATGTATATGCAGATTGCTATCAATTTCAGATTTTTGTTGGGGTCCTCATCTCTTAGTGAATTATCCTTGTACTGTACAATATGATGTTTTGAATCATTTTCTGGTCGTACCATGTTGCTTCCTGGCAGACATCTAGTTATTGGACTGATTTTAGTGCCCAGGTTTCTATATAGCGATTAGTATCTAGAAGTGGCATTTAGCTTTTTGCTGAATAGTGAATAGGGTACACTTGTGCAACATGTCAGCCTTTGGATAATTATTTCAATCCTTCCTAGCTCAACTTACTTCGGCTGTACCTAGTGATGTTAACTTTTTGTTCTTGCATACAGTGAGACATCTAAATATGAAATTTATCTTGGTCTTGTTGAACCTTGTAGCTAGACTGATATATTCAATGTCTATTTCATTTGATGATTACCTGGTTCTTGTAGGTTCCAAGTAATCAGATCGAAGCTACCACCTCTTTATCCGCTCGACGGTATAGTCAATAATATTGGAAAATATTATCACTGCTTGTATTAAACAGTTATTGCTTGACAGTATAGTCTCTCCATACTCATTCTTACTCCCGGATAGTTTTTCTTTATGAATGTACGTGTTTATGAATGTACATGTACGTGAGTTCTTGTGATAAACCATATTCATGACAAAGATAATGGACCAGTTTATTTTTATGATTCGAGTCTGGCTTTGGCATCTTAATGATCTCAGTTCTCTTTTGTATGTTCTAATGATCTTAGGAGGATCACAGGGGCCGGCAACGTGCTAGCAGGAGCACAGGCCGGCAACGCGCTGGGCTAGCAGGAGCACAGCAGCTAGCGACACGCTGAATGATAATGTAGGAGTGCTGCTAGAATGGCCATCTATAGCGTGTTGATGATGTAGAAGTGATGTTTTATGCGTGTGGTTATGAAATGCTCACTAGATTGCTTTGTTCACTAGAGGCTTTTGTTCTTAACTGTTGCAGTTGTTTTTAGTATGTCAGAAATAGTTAACTGATGCCTCAGTTCTCTGCAGAACATTAGCTCTAATAGATATCAATATATGGACGGAATACACAGATACATCAGAAAGTTCAAATCAGCACTTTTTTTGCATATAGAATTGGACTTCATCAGAGTACTACTACAGGTGCCATGTGACCCCGCCGATGAAGTGCGAGCTCCTAGCCGCAGCAGCACACATCAAACGATATGAGCTAAGAGCATCTCCACCGTCTGTGGTCCGCCGTCAAGATGGAGCAGGGCCGCTTCTCGTCGTCCCACTCGTGCTGTATCATGTTCGCCGACTTCTCCTTTGGCACCACCATGTGCGGTTTTGCCGGCGTATTTGTTGGCTTCGCCGGAGCCTTCTTCTTCGGTGGCATGGCGCCGAGGCGCAGGAGATGGAGCGGCGGGCGGGAGATAATGAGCGGCGGGCGGGAGGGGAGAGATTTGGGGGAAACCTGTAGGGATTGGGGTCATGCGGATGATAGGCGGAGTCCACACACAGAATCCGACGTGACGCGAGGCGCCGGCGGGCCTGATCGGTGCCCTCTCCGTAGAGTCGGCGCGGATTGTCGGTGCTTTTATTGGGCTCCAAATCCTCCAGGCGCTTTTTGGGGCGCCCTGGTGTGAGCCCAATTTTGGAGCTGGCCCCCAAATCTCTATCGGGGGCGGGCTCGCCGGTAGAGATGCCCTAAGTGTTTCATGCTTGATTGTATTATACTTCTTGACCACACTCCTCCTAGTTTAGGAAACGGACCTTATCGGAGATCTGAAGTTGCGCCACTGCCACCCGCTCCTTACTGAATGATGTCATCGGCGAATGACCAGAAGCCACACGACGTCATAGTCGATGACCAAGAGGAGGAGGAGAATCCCCATGGGACAGAGGAAGATGCCATCACTGGTGATCTGAAGGAGGAGAAAGAGGATGAAGGTTGCTACGTGAACCGAGGGGCGGGTAGGGGACGGGGTAAACGGCTGGGTACCGACACCTCTCCATAATCACGTCGACGCCGACACCCCCCACATGGGCGAAAAAACCAATTCACCTGACGCCGTATGGGGGACCAAGTGAAGATGCTCTTAGATATCACCCATTCACCTTTCTACGTATCATGTGTACTAAGAAAGGTCTATACAGCCAAAAACCGCCAAGTACTCAAGTAGATTAGCACGCCGGTGTATGTATTTTGCATGCAGCGCAAGCTGTAAGTGCAAGGAACAAAACAGATAAGTGTCATGTTTATTCAGTTTTCAGTTCTACATTGTAGGTCGTATATTACAAAACTAAAATTTCTATTCCCTGAATGTACAAAAGCACCATCTTAGTTGGTCAGAGGCCTCCATCGTGCGTCTTTAGATGAATGGTTCGAACCCCATTGTCGCGAATTTATTTAATTTTTCCGGCGCGAAGGTAGCTGAACCAAAAACCGGTGACTTTAAGATTCGTGCATTTTCATCGGATGCTACGGCCACTCAAAAGGACATTCGTTTTTTATAATATTCGTAAAATATATTAGAGGTTCCGGTCCCACAAATTTTGGTTCCGGTCCCATAGTTTTGGTTCCGTCTGTCTGGTTCCGTCTATTTACCACCATTAGATCGAGGTGAATGGATGGTTATTAAAAATGCCAATCACTGTAAAACTTGTAAAAAGGAAAAGGTTTTCTGTTTCTCTAGATTAGAAGGAAATCCAGTTTGACTATGTATAATCTAGTAATTGTTTGATAGAAATAATAAATATTTCTGTTTTGGACATCCAATGTGTTTTGGCAAAGTACGCAAAATTATAATGGTACTGAGCAAATATACATTTCTGCGGTGTGTTTTGGAAAAGACTAGAAAATAATGATGTCTCGTAGCAAAAAGAGTTCTTGTTACAAAGGTTGGTGCTACGGACGATGCGTTCTTGCCATATGCTTCTAGTTTCTAAATAACTTTTAAATATAATTTAAAATGTTAGAAAATTCTGAATAAAAAATTAACGCGTACATCTAGATATTTTATGTGCTCATAAAAGTTGTTTCGCTGAAAACTGACAATTTTTTGTCATGTGCAAAAAAAAAATCGGTGCTTAAACAAAAGCTTTTCACAAGATTTTTTTAATCTTAAAACATCATTTTCGCTGAAACTAAACGTGCATATATAATATCGGTATGTAGGCGTCAGCTTTTTATTCAGTTTTATTTTAAATTTTGCAATGTTTTATTTTTACTCGTGCTAAAAGCATATGCTCTCAAGTTCAAAATTGGTTTTCCTTGTGTTGCCTACAATTTTGTCGACAATACCCGATGCTCGAAGGCGCCGGGTGTTCGAACTCGCCCCCGCCGTCGCCGGCGATCACCGCACCCTCTTCCATGCTGACTCCCCTCCCGCGCGTCATACGCTCCGTCGCCACATCATCCTCCTCCCCCGGAGGCGCCGCCCCTTCTGTCTCCGCTCTCCACGCCGCCGGCCAAGCTCGGCGTCCTCCCCTCCTCCCTCCCCGCCTCCAGCGCCCTCATCTCTGCCTACCCCCTCTCCGGCCTCCTCCTCTCGTCCCTCCGCGCCTTCTCACTGATCCCCTACCCCTCCACCGCCTCATACAACTCCACCCTCCAGCGCTCCCCCGCCACGGTCATCCCCTGGGGGCCCTCTCCCTCTTCGCCGCCGACGCTGTCTCCCCCGACCTTGAGATCCTCTCCTGCCTCGTCTCCTGGAAAAGTGGTAGCTGCCAAGAGGGTGTCTGGTTTCTGTGACGGCAAGGGCGTGGTATCCTGGAACGCTACGATTGCGGGTTTGCTAGGGGAAATGAGGCATGGCCGCGTGGGATTGCTTCCTGGATATGCGATCGCAGGGTGTTCGAGGAAATGCCCGCTCGGCTGTGGCTGCTTTGGGGGCTTGTGATTTGGAGTCACGGTTATCTGGTGAGAAGCCACGGTGGTGCTCCACAGCCCATTTCGTGGAATGCGTTGCTGAGCATGTATTGGCATGCTGGGTGGACCGGAGTAGGTGTTCTTGGAGATTGAACGGAAGGATGGTGTGTCATTTTTTCGATAAAGAGGATGGTGTGTCATGGAACGTAATGATTGGATCATTTGCGAGGAATGGTAATGCAGAGAGAGGGCGCTCAGCTTGTGGATATGATGGTGCGTTGTAAGATGCAGCCAGACTCAGGTCGCATTCACAACTGTGCCCATCGCGTGTTGCCACTGTTGTTTGGTTGATGAAGGTCTTGCACTGTTTCAGCGGTTTGTTCACCAGTCAGATGCCAATGAGACTGAATGCAAGTTGAATTGATGACGATGTAGAATTCGCAAGGATTACATTTGAGCAGCTGGTTCAGGTGGAGCCAGAGAACCCAGGGAATTTCGTTACAATGTCAAACATATATGCAAAGGCTGGAATGGCAGAGAATGCAAAGAGAGTGAGGATGATGATTGATACTGAAGAGTTGGTGAAGCCTCCAGGACAAAGTTGTGTTGACGCTGTGTAAGAAGGTATTAATTTCACAGATTCCTGTCTCTGTTTGAACTCATCATGTATGCCGAGTGTTTATTGAGCTGTAGCACCATATCCCATGTTCATTTATGAAAATAAGAATGATGGATACGTTTAACTGGCAGACATCTCCTGTTTGGGTAAAGAATAGAGGCATGAATATACCTTCATCTCCACTTGTCGCTGCTGTAAAAAATTTAAATACACAGGATGTTACGCCTTTGTACAGTGAACATACCATAATAGTTTGCACTTGCATATGTTGCCACATGTTGCCACATGTTCCACATCTATGTTTTTGTAGACGTACAAGACCACCATTACAGAAGTACCCATGGGCATTAAAAACTACTCTCATTCTAGTGGATTGTTTTAGGAGAAATGAGGCTTGCAAATTGTAACCTCTATGTAGGTTTATGTACAAACACAGAAAGTTAGCAGTATGATCATATTTTGTCTTTCGACCATGGTTAGATTTAGTTCTTATGAAGTATGAACTCTGGTGGCAGCACTTGGTGATGTTTGGTTATCTCCCTACCTTAGTTGACTCTTTTTTTGAGATATACAATGCACTTCAGATACGACCGCATAACTTTAATGATTCTATTGCAGGAGAAGGGGCTGATGATGCACCAAAATACCTGATATGACACTAGGGTCAATTCGGCCACGAATGATAAAGTGACTTGTATTAGTGTTCTGTATAATCAGGAGGCTATCATGATGAAAGGCAAGTTGTAGAATTGCCTTTGGTCTTCTTTCTTTTCCCCCTTTCGTATGAGTTATGTACACTAATTATTAACAGTAACTTTCCTGTATTCTGTAGAATGAGAACACGGTAGATGAGGTTGCCATGATGAATACCTCAGGACAGCGCAAACAACTGATGGTGTTGCAGCATCCGTTTCTTTGTCCATGATATCATGCCAATTTCGCTATGTTTCTCTCTGAACAGCGTATGCTTGCCTCTTTAGGTACTTTGTTGATCTTCTCTAGCCTACCTTGTTCACAAATGCTGAAATGCACTGATGAATTATGAAGACTGCGTCGTAATTTCATCGAGTTCTTCGTAACAAGGCAAATTTGTCATGCAATTGTGTGGCTAAATACTCTACTACAATGCATACGCTTGTATTTGGACGTAATACTTGTATCTGTTATACGGCTTTAATGCCCATGATTGAAAATATAGATGTACGTATTATACAGTGTAGACCCACCAAAATAAGCAGTGTAGATGATTTCTCTTCATTTGACATTGTTCCAATAATATAATTGTTATTTGTTTAGAAGTTTAGATGGTCCATGGTGATTATTGGGCTTTGAGTCAAGTACTGCACCATGACAAACCAAAACATGCTGCTATACTAATTGAAGTTGACACGGTGGTCAAAGTACCTATCCATCTTGGTTTTAATTTCTTGGTCTTCACTGGTTCAATTAAACTATACTGTTATTGTTTAATTACTATGCTTATTACAGCATGCCAGTGTGCTTTTAAGTTTTAATACTTTGTTTTTATCCTTGTTTGGCAGGTTGGATAAGTTATAAGTAGGAAACACAGTGGCACCTATTACCATATATCATACTTAATCCTTGCTGCCTTTGGTAAGCAATTGCCGGCTGTTAAGTATATGCTCAGTTCTTCTGCATTCTGATGACATGCCATTTCATTACAGACAGTGATCACCAAAGGCAAAGCAAAAGCAAACGCTCTTCCTGACGCTCCTGGGCAGCCATCGTTGGTAGAAGCATTGCTGGGGCAGAGGCGTGAAGCATTGTGGGGGCGTCGAAGGCAACTTGGTCTGCTTGAAGAATCAGGTCTGCCGGGGCAGTTACATTGAACATGAGAAGTGATTCACATTAACAAAAAATTACCCCAACAATTGAATCTGATTCTCCCTCACGTATCTATGAATTGTCGCCAATCACATCCTGTATCTGGCGCGTGTGAGCATTTTTTACTACTACAAAAAGGTTCAAGAAACCAAGTTAGTAGAAAAGATCTGCTAGTACAAGAAGTGAGCTCAGTTTGTATTTTGATTTCTGGTAATGTTTGCACATTCCAAAGTACTGAGCTTGTGGAGAAACTGTACACATTATTTGTTTATTTTTTAGAGAAATAACGGTACACTTTTTTTATTACATTAGATTTTTTATTGTTAGTGTATTTTATTTGATTTCTGGTATAGTATTTCACACTACAAAGCGTAAAATATTAGTGAGACCGAGCAAAACTGCCTGGCCAGCCTACAGCCCACAGCCCACAATCCACAACCCACAAAGGCATTTCCCGCGGGAAGAAGCAACGAAGCGCGGGAACGGCAGGTGTTTCGACAGGTTAACCGCCCGCCCGTGCCCCTTCCCGTCCTCCATCCTTGCGGCGGCGGCGGCGGCTGAGTAGGAGCAAGAGGAGACGAATTCCTATGGCTCCGAGAGGCGGCCACGCGGCTGCGGCGGCCAGCTCCGGCTCCGAGGACGAGGAGGTGGAGGAGGCGGGCTTCTCCAGGAGTTATTTCCTCGCCAAGGAGAAGGAGCCCTCCTCCGCCAAGAAGCGCGCCCGCGCCGCCGCCGCCGGCAAGCTCGCCGACCTCAATCTCGTCGACGAGCAGGTATGGGAATCCTCCCCTCCTCGGATCCCTCTGACCACCTCTTCCCCTCCCCCGCTCCTCGTTTACGTTGCTACAATCTACTGATCTGGGATCTGCGCGCGCAGGTGCTGCGAGAGTCCCTCGCCGAGATAACCCCAAAGCACGAGAAGGAGATTGACGCCCTCATCAGCAGCTACAAGGACCAGTACCGCAACTGGCTTTTCGAGCTAAGGTCAGTTCTTGTTCCGCGACGGCGCCATAAGCATTTCATTTCCGCTTGTACCAGTGCTAAATATTGATCCAAGTGAATGGCTGTACTGCTCTGCTGTAGGTGCGGTTTTGGCCTCTTGATGTATGGCTTTGGGTCGAAGAAGCTCTTGCTCGAGGATTTCGCCTCCACGACATTGACTGATTTCACTGTCATTGTGGTCAATGGCTATCTCCCCTCCATCAACTTGAAGCAAGTATGGCACTCTGTCTAATATTCATCTCTTGCCTGTAGAATAGTTGGCTTTTGTTACACCGTCGTTTAAAAACTTCAGAAATCCGTTAAACATGTATCACAAGCAGTTCTTTTGACCTTTTAATCTTCATGGGCAAATAAAGTAAACTCTGAAGGGATCAATTCGTTACAAGCTTAGTTTCTACTATCAAACAGTACCCCCAGCCATTAATTAGTTTTAACTTTCGTTTGCTAATAGAATTGGGAACTAAAAGCATGTGGCCTTTTTTTGTCTTATGAAAATGTATTGTTCGAGCTGCTGTCAAAAACATGGGCTTTTAGTTGTATGGACCATGGAGCACCTGAGAGGAAGTTTGTGGACAATGTTGCTTTGCACATCAAGATTATTGATTTTGACACCTTAAGAATAATAGAATATGCATCTGCATTTGAATTTTTTATGTCAATCAGGAAATGCTTCCATTTCATGCTATCATATTGTGGAAATATTTTTGTCTCAAGGCTCTTAAAAGTACCAATTTCCTCTCTGTTTTTTTTTTTTCAGGTAATAGCAGCAATAGCTGAAATATTTTGGGAGCAAACAAAGCTTAAGCAGAAAAAACAGTCAGGAAAAAAGTCCCAGTTATCACAAAACTTTGCGTCCCAATCAATAGATGATATTATCTCGTTTTTAAACAACCAAACATCAGAAGATGGTCCTGATGGCGTGTGCCTTCTTATTCACAATATTGATGGACCTGCGTTGCGTGATGCTGATTCACAGCAGTGTCTAGCACAAGTTTCTTGCTGTCCACGAATCTGCATTGTTGCCTCGGTAGATCATGTGAATGCACCTTTATGTAAGTTCCAGGCACGGGCACCTTTAGCTTCATCCTTTTCTAATTCCATCATTGTTTAAGGTATCCTTAACTGGCAATTACTGATTTACTGCAGTGTGGGACAAGAAGATGGTACACACGCAGTTCAAGTGGAGTTGGTACCATGTCCCTACATTTGCACCTTACAATGTTGAATGTGTGTTCTACCCATTGATACTTGCTAGTGGTGGTCATGCACAAACCACAAAAACTGCCCTTGTTGTTCTTCAGAGTCTGACACCGAATGCACAAAGTGTCTTTAGAGTTCTTGCTGAATATCAGCTGGCGAATGAAAAAGAGGAAGGTAAGTTTGTGTTTTTTCGTGAGAAGAAGCACAGGGCAACCTGCCATGTCAACTTATTTTTCCTGTACAATTTACCATGTTCTGTATGCTTAACCACATTTGCATTGTTTGTCAGGTATGCCTGTCAGCAGCCTGTATACGAAATGTCGTGAGCGCTTCCTGGTGAGCAGCCAAGTGACATTGAACTCCCACCTGACAGAGTTTAAAGATCATGATCTTATAAAGATTAAAAAGCACTCTGATGGCCAAGATTGTCTCCGCATTCCACTTGTTCCTGATGCGCTGCAGAAACTGCTGCAAGAATTGGCCTGATCTTCTGGGTTTGAACCTTCTCACTGATTATTTGATCGAGCAGAACTCTTCAAAGGAGAAGTTTTATGTGCTAAATGTAGTTACCATAGAAAGTGCTCAGTTGAATATTCCATCCTGTAACTATACATTGATTATATGGCACTCAGAATTATCGAAAGGCTGAATGTTGCATGAATTGGTCGTGGTATTCTCTGTTTCTTTGGCTTAGCATTTTCTTGGTGAGCTTTTTTTTTTTTGGTGCATTGGGACTTCAAATTTGAATTTATCTTGCTTGGAATAGTACAACAGAAGCATCTACTTGTGTAATTGCAACCTACATGAAGTGCGACGTATAATAGAAAACACCAACAAATGAAAAAACTCTTAAATTTTACCAGTTTGTCATTCTTGAGCCATTAAAACATCTCAGCTAGACCTTCAGTTAAGTTTCCCGGACTGTAGTACACAGAAGGAATTGCTTATGCAATTGCAGCCTACATGGGATCAACCAATATTTGCTTGAAAATAATACTATTTCTTCCTTCATTGTATGGACTCAGTATTACATTTATTACATCTCAGCTTCTTGATACAACAACGTAGTGGCATACCGAAGTATATACATGTAAAAGATTCTAGTACATAAGTAATATCAATGCACATGAAGTGTAACATATAACAGAGTACCAACAAAAGGGCAAAACTCTAAAATTTTATCAGTTTTTCATCCTTGAGCCATAAAAGCATCTCAGCTAGACCTTCAGTTAAGTTTCTCGGACTGTAGCCCAGTTCCCTCTTTGCTTTGTCACATGAATATGCCCATTGATGTCTAAGAACACGCACCGTCTGCAATCCACAGCATGGAGACACTATTAACAGGCAAGCACAAACTATGTGCAAATAGTAAATTTAAATGCGTAGAACAAAAATTATTGGACAAGTGGACATACAGGGTAACTGATCAGTGGGAGCTTTCCAGTGATGCGAGAAATGAAGACTGAAATCCACCCATATATTTCAATCGCCCAGAGCGGTACGTGGAACCAGGGAGCTCTTGTGCTTGTGATACTAGCAGCCATGTTGAAAATCTGCATGAATGACATGTTTTCTCCGGTGAGGAGATATCTTTCGCCCACTCTGCCCTTCTCCATAGCTGCTATGTGTCCACTAACAACATCATCGACATGGCAGAATGATTCTCTGTCATACCCATCTCCAATGTAACCAGGTAGGCGACCATTAAACCTTTCAATTAACTGCAAGAAGCACCAAGGTTCAATTTCTGCTCATGACCATTTTTCAGGTTAATCATGCACCAATAAGAGATAAATAACTAAAATGGCATATGCACGGGCAAGAAGGTTCTCATACAATGCGGGAGACAAGGTTTCCAGTTGTAAGTTTTCCAGGACCGTAGATAACTCCTGGGTAGACAATGGTTATTGGCACTCCCTCCGCTGCTGCCTGCAATGCGATTCTATCCGCAAGAACCTTTGATTTCTCGTACTCCGTGCAAAATGTTTTCCCTTGATGCATCTGCAAATTAGAACATTTAGCTTTGTTTCATTTTGCAGCGTCTGTGCAAAAGCTTTTGCATATAGATGTATATAATTCAAAGCATTCGGTACTCCACTAATCCAATTCATCAGAATTTGCGTTTGGAATTTGATAGCGGAGTAGCAGTTTAGCTGGGTGTTACTGAATCAATCAGCATTGTTCCTGGAAATAGTGTATGTAACCAGGACAGCCAGGTTTCAAGATGTCACAATTACAGAAAACCTACAATCTATAGTTCAATGCAATCAAGTAGAACAAGTATCTATCAGCAAACTATGGTCTTATGCACACGGACATGCTAGCCAACAACAGCAGAATTTGAGACATTGACAATAGCCTGTAACAGAACCTACTGGACAAATTTGTTGTGCAAGGATCATTCTAGCAAGATGGAAAACAAGGAAAGCCAATACTACAATATTACCTGTGTCTCGTCTGCGACGTAGCCATCTGTTGTGCCAAGTGCGAAGAACGACGACGTATATACAATCTTCTTTACTGTTGGTGTTCTCTTGGCTGCCTTCAGCACATTCTCAAGCCCTCTCACATTGACCTGTTAACCACAGCAGAAAACACACACGCTTAATGCGCCTTCCGGTTCTACGCACTACCTTGCTAATTTCAGCTAGCTTGGTATCCCCTTTTTCAATTCTTATGACTGTAAACGGTAAATTTTACTGAGTACTTCAAGGCAACTTAAAACAGGTTGGCAGCAGATTCAGGATGATCTTACAGAAAATCCATGCATCATGACATGCTGTTGATTTTGGAAACACTGGTCCACTTCGGAAACAGCAAACCTTGTCGCCCCAATTTTTCTACAGCAATCCCTAGAAGAAAATGTGAACAAAAGGGGACCTGAACAGGATTCAGTGAGTATATTGCACACGTACGGCAGTGAAGACGGAGGGGTCGGGTAGCCATGGCTCGACGGACGCGGCGGCGTGGAAGACGGCGTCGCACCCGTGGAACGCGGCGGCGAGGGAGTCCGCGTCGCCGACGTCGCCGTAGGCGAGCTCGACGGCGTCCGGCAGGCCTGAGGCGTCGCTGGTGCGGCGCACGAACGCCCGCACGTCGTGGCCCGCGCCCGCCAGCGCCGCGCACAGGCGCCCGCCCAGGTACCCCGTCGCGCCCGTCACCGCCACCCTCATCCTCGCCGCCGTCGACCAGCCCGCCGAGAGCCGCAGCAGGCAGAGCAGCCGATCCAGCCACTGGTGTTTCTTCTTCTGCCTCCTAGTCAACTCGTGTGAACAACCCAAAGTCCACCACTGTGACTCGCTGGGCCGGAGCGAGCGGCTGGGCCCCTCCCCCGTTCCCGGCCCGGCCCGGCCCACAGACGCTTCTGCCAGCTTCGAGATATGCGGCGGTTTGTTTACCATTTTACCCGTGCGTTTCTCCAACGGTCGATTTCCTTCCTCTGCCTGCCCACCTTGAAAACCCCCCCAATCCCCTCCCATTCCCAGCCTTAAACCCTCGCCACCTCCGCCGCCGCCTGCCTCCACAAGAATCCAATCGCTTCTGCTCCGCCGCGGCTTCCAATCCACGGCGGCGATGGCGGTCGAGAAGAAGGGGATGTCGCCGTACGAGGCGGAGCGGGAGAGGACGGTGCAGGAGAACAAGCGCAAGATGGAGGCGCTCAACCTGCGCCAACTCTCCGCCGCCGTCGCCCCCAAGACCCCGTCCCCCATGGTAACTCACCCATCCCTCCTCCTCCTTCCTTGCCATCTTCCGTTTCCTCTGCCGCCGCTCCGCTCCCTGGTGATTAATCGTGTGTTTCGTTGCCTGTTTTGCGTCTGCGCAGAAGCACAAGAGGCGCAGGATATTCCACGCGGCGGCGGTGGTGGCCCCCTCGCCTCCCAGGAGGTCCCGCCGGCTGGCCGACCTCCCCGAGATCAAGTACGCGGACGCCTGCGCCGAGGTACCTACCCGTTCGTGTTCCATCGATCCATAAGATTTGGGGAACGGGTTTAAATGTGCCTGCTTTTTCTTCGTGTGGTTTTTACATAGGATTTCTAGCTCCTCTATTTATTTTGGTCGCATGCACAGATTTGGTTCGACATCTGGTGTTAGAAAGCAACAAAATTTTCCTTTTGCTCGCTGTTTTTACTGCCTGTTCCTGCTCATGTAACTGAAAGCACATCTTGTTGCATAACTGAAGATGATATCATTTACTTCACATCTTTCTCTGTTAAATTGCCCCACATTATGTCAACTTGTTATAAAATAGTTACTAAGAGTTAAAAACAACCGAGTACAGCCTGTTGCGGAACTGAAGATGATGTTTACTTCACATCATTATCTGTTCAATTGTCCTAGAGGATGTCTATTTATTATGAACTACTCCTAAGAATTAAATAAAACTGTAACTGAAGTACAGCCTGTTGCTGAACTGAAGATGATGTTTACTTTGGATTTTTTTTATCTGTGCAATTGTCCCAGACGATGTCAATTTGTTATGAACTACTAGGAGTTAAACAACTTATAGCCTGTTGGAGAACTGAAGATGATGTTTACTTCAGTTTTCTATCTGTTCAATTGCCCCAGAGCATGTCAATTTGTTATGAACTACTAGGAGTTAAATGCAACTTGCAGCCTGTTGCTGAACTGAAGACGATGTTTACTTCACATTTTTTTTGTTATTTCAATTCTTCCGTATTATGTCAATTTGTTATGTATGCTACTCCAGTACTAAATTTTCGTGACAAGTGCTTCTGTTTAGTCAGCATACATCATCAACTGCAATTCCATTTTTTACTTCTCTGCAACTAACTAAGATTGCTTTTCAATTGGCAGGTAGATGGAGAGAGAGTGGGAAGGTTTGTGAAGATGTGCTGTCATCAACATATAGGAGCTCTAGAACTGTACTTTCTCCCATAATGTAACAGGACTTCAGCATATTTACCCATTTCTTCTGCAGGTGGTCTCCTAGGAAACGATCTGGCAGCATCTACTTGGCAAGACCTGGAACAACTTCCATGAAAGCTAGGTTGGAGGCAGAGACAAAAGCTGAGGAGCTGGAAGCACAACTTGACCCTGAATTCCCATCCTTTGTGAAACGGATGTTACATTCACATGTGGTGCGAGGGTTCTGGCTGGTGGGTATTGCACTATTATGTGCCCTTCCTAGTGAATTCAAAGTTCAACTCGTATTCTAGATTTCTACTGCGTGCTGATTTTGCTGGATGATGATCAACAGGGTTTGCCTAGCCATTTCTGTGACCTGTACATGCCAAAGCAAGATTGCACTATCACTTTGGTGGATGACAAAGATGAAGAATTTGGGACCAACTACCTAGCCTACAAGAAGGGGCTGAGTGGTGGCTGGGCTGGTTTTGCTTTGGATCATGTGATTCAGGATGGAGACGCGACGGTTTTTCAGCTCATCAAGCCTACGACCTTCAAGGTTTGAAAATCTACTGAACACTATCTGAATGATACTGAGTTGTAAACTCAAGATGGTTTATTGCTGAATAACCTGACAAAATGAATTGCTTTTCAGGTGCATATCATCCGGGCAACTGTTGATGATGACAACGAGGACGCGGAGTGAGGACACCGTGCAGCATCACTACTAAGAACTAACCTATCGGTAGATGGTATGTAGGATTTAGGTATGGTTTAAGCTTTATCTATCAGGATGCGGTAATGCATTTTGTTGGACCTGTGGTGGCTTAGATGGCAAGTAGGATTTGGGGGCATGGCCTGTGCGGTTATGCATTTTGTTGGTATTCCACCACTGGCTTAGATGGCAAGCAGGATTTGGAGTGTGGTGTAAGCTTTATCTATCAGGATTCCCGCAAAGTTATGTAATATGTTTCGATGTCCACCAATACTGGCAGTGAGATCAGACGGCAAGTAATCAGCTGATTGTGTGTCTGCTACTACATATTACTGGCCTACATAAATATCTAATGGAACATTATACACCTGCTGTTAGATAGACCTGGGAATGATTCTTTGACCTAATAATTGTACCTAAACTAAACCCATCGTATGCAACCTGTACAGCAAAAACTCTAGGAGGAAGGACACAATGGCTGAAAAGGGTGCCAAATATCACATCAATCTTCAGCTCACATACAACATGGTACATCAGAGTCATCCTACAATTTCTGAAGCCTTTCACTCTTCTCCCTTCTTGGAATTGCCTCTCTTGTTCCTACAATACATAAGTGCACATTCGATTGCAAGTTGGCATCACGCCATTTCCTCCTTGCCAACCTCATAGAAGTTTGTTCCCCTCAGTCCTACAAGTTTTTCATGCAAAGCATATCATCAGTAACGATAAATAACTTGAGCGAAGAAATTCGTTACTTGTCATACCTCATGATAAGCCCAGGCTTGGTTTTCAGGCTTGGTGGTACAGGTCCCGTAAGATTGTTGTTGTTCAGGTATCTGGCATTGTCCAGAGAAAATGTATGAGGGAAAGAAAGCAATGGAAAAACATAGAAGGAGAAATTGAGTACTTACAGCTCCTTAAGATTGGTGAGGTTTCCCAGTGACGGGTTGATTGTTCCACTGAACTGATTGCCATCTAGATGCCTTTTGAAATGTGCAATGTTAGCATGCAAGATGAGACAGAATAATTCTAGGATGAATGGTTCAAGAACATGCCAGGTAGACATATGAGCTTACAATGCAGTTAAGGTTTGCATGCTGCTGAAGTCAGGTATGGGGCCTGAGAGTTTGTTGCCACTGAGAAAACTGCAGGTACAAGGTAAATAATTCAGATGCAGGAATATTGATCTATTTTGTCCATTTTCTTAGCATTCGGTGCATAATACTTACATGGTTTGCACTCCAGTCAAATTTCCAATGCTGTCGGGAAGCGATCCTGAAAGAGTACGGTTTCTTAGATCCCTGTAGTACAGAACAGGGGTCATATTATGACAGCAATATCGAACAAAGTTTGCTGAATTGTGGTATCTTTCAGTCATATTTAGTATGACAATTCCATTGGGTAAAATTAATAAAAAATATTTCAGTTTGAGCACTGTTAGCAACTGAACCAAGAGCACAAGAGTTTGTGTAATCTGAATACTCACAGTGACAAGACGCGCACGGGCGAGTCCCCAGAGCAATTGACCCCAGTCCATGAGTTTTGCGGCGGCAGGCAAGGGTCGCCGGCCCAGTCTGGCGGCGGGTTCTTGAGGCTCCTCGCGAGTTCTTCCATGGCAACCACTACATAAGGGAGAAGAAGCCTGAACTTTTTCATCACCAAACATTAATCTCACAAACTGAATAGTACCATTTTGAGCCTGAAACTGTCGTTATATGAACAGTCTGAATCAAAAGGGCATACATACATACCATCTTTGGTGGCGGTCCTGCCGCCGACGGGCACGATCTGGTAGATCTCTCCGGCGTTGATCAGCGGGCCGACGGGGGACGTCTCGTTGGGCGTGAGCAGGATCTCCGTCTTCCCGGCGAGCTGCAACATGTTGGAGAACACCATGACGCCCGCCGCCGACGCGTTGAGCCCCCGGAAGAAGTCCTTGCCGTTGACGGCGACGTCGAAGACGCGCCAGCTGTAGGGGCTGGCGGTGCGGGAGTCCTGGAAGTAGAGCGCCACGTAGTAGCTGGCGAGGGGCAGCTCCACAGGCGGCCACTGCACGGTCAGCTTCTTCCCCCGGCTCGTGGTGATGCCGCCCTTGAGCGCCTTGGCCGGCGGCAGGTTCCAGAAGTCGATCGGCGAGATCGGCGAGTGGCTCTCCACCGTTGGGTTGCCGTCCATGAACGGCGCCCAGTACCGGTTGTACTGGTCATCTGGATAGCTAGAATTGGTAATGCCACGTCGTTAGGATGGATGCCATTGCCGTGCATGGTGATGCCGGGGCGTGCATGCGTGCGTACCTGACGATGTCGCCCTTGACGCCGAGGGCGCTGCGCGCGACGGTGGTGAGGACGTACTTGTCGAAGTCGGTGGTGTTGTACATGGAGTCCTCGAGGTTGACGAGCTCCAGGGAGGAGATGAAGGGGCTGGACTTGGTGTCGGGGCGACGGGCCAGGCAGACGCTCATGGACTTGCCCTGCGCCTGCGCCACCATCTCGAAGTAGGTGGACATGCCGCGTCGGGAGGTCTCGGTGGTGTTGACAGCGCTCCATAGGGTGCCGTCGACGATCTGGTCGAAGACGGGCGGGTCTGTGCCGCCGTCGAAGCCGCCGTAGAAGTAGGTGGTGCGGACGAGGTAGCGGGAGCCCTTGACGGCGGGGAGCGTGTAGCAGTACTTGCGCGCGGTGGCGTCCGGGAAGTGGCGCACCGTGGAGAAGACGGGCAGGATGTTGGGCTTGTTGATCGCGGAGGCGTTGCCGACGGCGATGAAGGCAGCGTCTGGCACCCACCTGATGCTCCCTGACTGCACCTCCTTGTCCGCCCCGCAGTTTATGTAGAACCCTCTGGGCTGCGGGACGGCGTCGACGGCGGCACGGGAGGAGGGAACGGTGACCGCGACGAGGAAGAGGAGGAGGAGGGTGGCAATGGGGATTGGCATCGTAATGTCATAATAGGATTGGATGGAGCACCCGCGAGGGGGAGGCTCCGAAGGAGAAGAGGCCAGGAAAGGGGGGCTCGGGAAGGCAGGAGAGAAATGTTTATGGATGGACGTTGGGTTTGGACGTTGGACGCGCGCGCAGGCGGGCGCCAGATGCCAGCCGCGCGCACGACGAGGAGCCGAGGAGGACGAACGGTTGGTCTTGGTCAATGCATGGTCGCTGCTCAAATATAGAAAGGTTGAAGGGGTCAACTCGGGGTGCTCAGGGTCTCGTCGCCTACACCTGGGCATTCCTGGGGCCGGGCCGGGCCTAAAAAAGCCCAACCTTAAATTCCCAAGCCTGAACTCAGCCCAATCTTTGGACTTACAAATCAGACCCGAACCCAGCCTAAATAGAAGAAAACCCGGTCAGGCCCGACAAGCTAAGCCCGAATTAGGCTTAAATTAGGCTTAAATTGCGTTTCTTGCAAACCCGACCGATATTCGGGATTTAAAATCAGGCCCAAACCCAACCCGACATGCAAGCTTGATCTGGCCCAACCTATGATTTTCGGGCTAGGCTGTACGGGCTGGGCTGCCTGTACCTAGTTGTATCGTCACCAATCGACAACGCGTTGCAAGAAGAACGGTGATGTCGGTGGAGTTCGCAACATACCTCCATGCGCAACGACACCAACACTGATCAATAGCTTGCATAACTGGTCTCCAGTACTAATTTTGAGTACACTGAAGAACAAAGACTTTTGATCCTTGAATTCTAGCAAAAGTTCACTTTTAGTTCTAGAATTTTCGTTTGCTCAAAATAAACCTTAACTTTCATAAATCATTCACTTTTGGTCCTTATCCTGGTTGAGAGATGGAACGATGTTGATAGGTAAGCAAGCAGGTCTTTGTGGTGCAACGTTTCAATTGGAAGGGAGAGAATCAAGTGGACTAGTCCAGGGATCCAAGGTTTTTCTTTTTTTTGCATTAAGACGTTGGATTTGACAACTTAACTAGTTTGGGTTTGCTTTGGTTCTAAACCAATTTAGTTGGTTCACTATTTCTTCTTTCCACGTTAGCGATGCTCCACTCAACTCAAAAGGGACGAAAAGTGAATTATTCTAAGAGTTTAAGGTTCATTCTAAATTTAAAATAATTTTTGAGACCAAAAGTGAACTTTCCCAAAAGTTCAAGAATGAGAAGTGGACTTTCTTCAGCCTGAAGAATTAACTTATTTTTTGAATCTTACAAGTTCATGATTAGCAAATCACAAATGAATTCAATTGCTCAAAGCATTTTTATAGGTTGTAACTCGTATTACAACTTAGGATTATCACAGATCACAAAGCAATTTCTCTTAAAAAGTGACTCGCAACGGAAAAAAACCCAGTTACAATCTATGTAGCAACTCATAGCTAGCAAGAATCACGATATAATCTTGTGTCTACAAGTTGACCTAGGAATAAGCTAATTATCAATTAACTGACGTCCAAAGGATCAAGGAGACCTCCAAATAGAGAATCTTAAGGTAAACAATATTTATTTGCTAAGCAAATCCCTTTTAAACCTATCCTATTGAAAAGGTGGTGTAGCAAGAGTTACTAAGTAACATCTCCACTCTAAAACAACCCAAAATCTATGAGTTTCTCTGCCATTTTGTTAGGATTCTTTGACGTATAATTTTTATGACTTTCAATATTCCACCACCGGCTAATATCATAAACTTGTTCCGCAATTGGTTAAGTGGTGTAGCAGAAAAAAAGATAAAGACAAATTAGAGTTGGTGTGTCCGCTTTATTATGGGAAATATGGAATGTCCGCAATGATTTCATCTTTAACAAAAAAATCCCATCATTTTAGGAGGTTAGTTATTCCCTTGGTTACCCACTAGATCCATATGTGGTTCTATCTCCAGTTGGAGGATGTGCGCCAGTACATAGATATTGGATGCAACCGATTGGCGATGGTAGCACATAATTTCTACAACCGGTCCGGTTGGCGATCTCAGAGGCGACTAACATAAAGATCTTGTGGCGCCTAGTTATTTTGTAATTTTTAGATGGCTTATCCATGTTGATACTTTAAGTGATCCGTGAATTGTAATAATTTTATACTCTCCTTGAAATAAAGAAATAAAATGCCGCATGCATCGATGAAAGGACACAGATGTTGCCTAGAGGGGGTGAATATGCGATTTAAAATTTTCACGAGATGGGCTTAACAAATACGGAATAAAACTGGCGTTTACTTTGTCAAGATTAAAACCTATATACTATGGTTCACCTATATGCACAAACAACTTATGCTAAGCAATACAAGCAACAATGTGATAGCAAGATATATAACTTCAAGCACGATGGCTATCACAAAGTAAAATGCATAAGTAAAAAATCTTGGGTATAGAGATAACCGAGGCACGCGGAAGACGATAATTTATTCCAAAGTTCACACTCTTGCGAGTGCTAATCTCCGTTGGAGAGGTGTGGTGGCTTGATACGTCTCAAACGTATCTATAATTTCTTATGTTCCATGCTACTTTTATGATGATACTCACATGTTTTATACACACTTTATGTCATTATTATGCATTTTCCGGAACTAACCTATTGACGAGATGCCGAAGTGCCGGTTCTCGTTTTCTGCTGTTTTTGGTTTCGAAATCCTAGTAAGGAAATATTCTCGGAATTGGACGAAATCAACGCCCAGTATCTTATAATTCCACGAAGCTTCCAGAACACCGGAGAGGGACCAGAGGAGAGCCACAGGCCCACCACACATGTGGCCGGCGCGGCCCAAGGGGGGGCGCGCCCCCCTATTGTGTGGCTGCCCCGTGGCTCTTCCGACTCTGCCTCTTCGCCTATTTAAACCTCCCTGACCTAAATCTTCGAGACGGAAAAGCCACGGTACGAGAAACCTTCCAGAGCCGCCGCCATCGCGAAGCCAAGATCTGGGGGACAGAAGTCTCTGTTCCGGCACGCCGCCGGGACGGGGAAGTGCCCCCGGAAGGCCTCTCCATCGACACCACCGCCATCTTCATCAACGCTGATGTCTCCCATGAGGAGGGAGTAGTTCTCCATCGAGGCTAGGGGCTGTACCGGTAGCTATGTGGTTAATCTCTCTCCCATGTACTTCAATACAATGATCTCATGAGCTGCTTTACATGATTGAGATCCATATGATGAGCTTTGTAATCTAGATGTCGTTATGCTATTCAAGTGGATTTTACTTATGTGATCTCCGGAGACTACTTGTCCCACATGTGTAAAGGTGACAGTGTGTGCACCGTGTGGGTCTCTTAGACTATATTTCACAGAATACTTATTCACTGAGTTATGATTTGAGTTGGATGTCTCTATTAAATTGTGGTGTGTTAGTACCTCCTATGAAACTGCACGCCAGCAAGCTATTTTCTGGCGCCGTTATTACCGCTCATATACATCCATATCACTTGTATTTCACTATCTCTTCGCCGAACTAGTGCACCTATACATCTGACAAGTGTATTAGGTGTGTTGGGGACACAAGAGACTTCTTGTATCGTGATTGCAGGGTTGCTTGAGAGGGATATCTTTGACCTCTTCCTCCCCGAGTTCGATAAACCTTGGGTGATTCACTTAAGGGAAACTTGCTGCTGTTCTACAAACCTCTGCTCTTGGAGGCCCAACACTGTCTACAGGAAAAGAAGTGTGAGTAGACATCAAGCTATTTTCTGGCGCCGTTGCCGAGGATCTGAAGAAAATTTACACCACAAAGAATTGCCTCCCATGGCAACAAGCTATTTTCTGGCGCCGTTACTACTACTCATATACATCCATACTACTTGTATTTCACTATCTCTTCGTCGAACTAGTGCACCTATACATCTGACAAGTGTATTAGGTGTGTTGGGGACACAAGAGACTTCTTGTATCGTGATTGCAGGGTTGCTTGAGAGGGATATCTTTGACCTCTTCCTCCCTTAGTTCGATAAACCTTGGGTGATCCACTTAAGGGAAAACTTGCTGCTGTTGTACAAACCTCTGCTCTTGGAGGCCCAACACTGTCTACAGGAAAAGGAGTGTGCGTAGACATCAAGCTATTTTTCTGGCGCCGTTGCCGGGGAGGTAAGGTAAAAGGTATTCACATCCTCCGACTACTAAGCTATCTCCTAGTCTTGTTGCCGGTGTGTGAGTGCTCGAAGTTATTTCCTTTAGATCCTGCAATTGCATCTTTTTGTTTCTTGTTAAACACTAGTAAGGCATAATGGACAACAGTGAGCTTTTTATTCTATTTCCTGAGTTAAGACATGGACTGTTTGATGCGAAAATTAAAAAACCTATGGAACCTTATTTGCATGCTAGTAGCAATGATATTAGTATCAACGCTTTGAACACCATTGTTGATAATGATATAGAAAGTTCTAAGCTTGGGGAAGCTGGTTTTGATGAGCATGATATTTTTAGTCCCCCAAGCATGGAGGAGAAAATTTTCTTTGATGATACTTTGCCTCCTATTTATGATGATTATAATGATAGTGGTATTCTGGTGCCGCCTACTATGGAGGATAAATTTAATTATGATTACAATATGCCTCCTATATTTGATGATAGCTACTTTGTTGAATTTGCTCCCACTACAATTAATAAGAATGCCTATGCTTATGTTGGGAGTAGTAATAATTTTATGCATGAGACTCATGATAAGAATGTTTCATTTGATAGTTATATTGTTGAGTTTGTTCATGATGCTACTGAAAATCATTATGAGAGAGGAAAATATGGTTGTAGAAGTTTTCATGTTACTAAAACACCTCTCTATATGCTGAAAATTTTGAAGTTGCGCTTGTCTAGTTTTTCTATGTTTGTTGCATTATGCCTACATGACTTGTTTATTTACAAGATTCCTTTTCATAGGAAGTGGGTTAGGCTTAAATTTGTTTCATACTTGCTTTTTGATTCTCTCTTTTGCTTCAACTCTTATTTCTTGGGAGTGCATCATTAAACTGCTGAGCCCATCTTAATGGCTATAAAGAAAGCACTTTTTGGGAGATAACCCATGTTTTTATTTTACTACAGTACTTTTGTTTTATATTTGAGTCTTGGAAGTTGTTACTACTGTAGCAACCTCTCCTTATCTTTATTTTATTGCATTGTTGTGCCAAGTAAAGTCTTTGATAGTAAAGATGATACTAGATTTGGATTACTGCGGAGAAACAGATTTCTTGATGTCACGAATTTGAGTAGTATTCTCTGTAGGTAACTCAGAAAAATTTGCCAATTTACGTGCGTGATCCTCAGATATGTACCCAACTTTCATTCAATTTGGGCATTTTCATCTGAGCAAGTCTGGTGCCTCTAAAAAATTCGTCTTTACGGACTGTTCTGTTTTGACAGATTCTGCCTTTTATTTCGCATTGCCTCTTTTGCTGTGTTGGATGGATTTCCTTGTTCCACTAACTTTCATTAGCTTTGTGCAATGTCCAGAAGTGTTAAGAATTATTATGTCACCTCTGAATATGTGAATTTTTGATTATGCACTAACCCTCTAATGAGTTTGTTTTGAGTTTGGTGTGGAGGAAGTTTTCAAGGGTCAAGAGAGGAGGATGATACAATATGATCAAGAAAAGTGAAAAGTCTAAGCTTGGGGATGCCCCCGTGGTTCATCCCTGCATATTTCAAGAAGACTCAAGCATCTAAGCTTGGGGATGCCCAAGGCATCTCCTTCTTCATCGACAACTTATCAGGTCACCTCTAGTGAAACTATATTTTTATTCCGTCACATCTTATGTGCTTTACTTGGAGCGTCTGTGTGCTTTTATTTTCGTTTTGTTATTTTCATTCTCTGAATAAATTCATGCTTGTGTGAGAGAGAGACACGCTCCGCTGTTGCATATGAACACATGTGTTCTTAGCTTTATTCTTAATGTTCATGGCGAAGGTTGAAACTGCTTCGTTCATTGCTATATGGTTGGAAACAGAAAATGCTGCATGTGGTAAATGGTATAATGTCTTGAATAATTTGATACTGGGCAATTGTTGTGCTCATATAGATCATGTTTAAGCTCTTGCATCATGTGCTTTGCACCTATTAATGAAGAACTACATAGAGCTTGTCAAAATTTGGTTTGCATGATTGGTCTCTAGAGTCTAGATATTTTCTGGTTAAGGTGTTTGAACAACAAGGAGACGATGTAAAGTCTTATAATACTCACAATATGTTCATATGTGAGTCTTGCTGCACCGTTTTATACTTGAGTTTGCTTCAAACAACCTTGCTAGCCTAGCCTTGTATTGAGAGGAATTCTTCTCGTGCATCCAAATCCTTGAGCCAAACACTATGCCATTTGTGTCCACCATACCTACCTACTACATGGTATTTCTCCGCCATTCCAAAGTAAATTACTTGAGTGCTACCTTTAAAATTGCTATCCTTTGTCTTTGCAATATATAGCTCATGGGAAAAATAGCCTTAAAAACTATTGTGGTAAAGAATATGTAGCTATGTATCTTATCTCTTATAAGTTGTCTGCTGAGCGGTAACCATGTTTCTGGGGACGCCATCAACTATTACACCTTTGTTGAATATCATGTGAGTTGCTATGCATGTTCATCTTGTCTGAAGTAAGGGCGATTTTCATGATCAAATGGTTTGAGTATGCATATTGTTAGAGAAGAACATTGGGCCGCTAACTAAAGCCATGAATCATGGTGGAAGTTTCAGTTTGGACAATTAATCCTCAATCTCTTATGAGAATATTATCCGTTGTTGAATGCTTATGCGTTAAAGAGGAGTCCATTATCTGTTGTCTATGTTGTCCCGGTATGGATGTCTAAGTTGAGAATAATCAAAAGCGAGAAATCCAATGCGAGCTTTCTCCTTAGACCTTTGTACATGCGGCATAGAGGTACCCCTTTGTGACACTTGGTTGAAACATATGTTATGCAATGATAATCCATGTTAATCCAAGCTAATTAGGACAAGGTGCGAGCACTATTGGTAATCTATGCATGAGGCTTGCAACTTATAGGATATCTTATATCTTATACATAACACATATGATTTATTACTACCGTTGACAAATTTTTTTTCTATGTTTTCAAAATGAAAAGCTCTAGCACAAATATAGTAATCCATGCTTCCCTCTGCGAAGGGCCTATCTTTTACTTTTATGTTGAGTCAGTTCACCTACTTCTTTCTATCTTAGAAGCAAACACTTGTGTCAACTGTGCATTGATTCTTACATGTTTACTTATTGCACTTGTTATATTACTTTGTGTTGACAATTATCCATGAGATATACATGTTGAAGTTGAAAGCAACCGCTGAAACTTATATCTTCCTTTGTGTTGTTTCAAAGCTTTCTACTAAGAATTTATAGCTGTATGAGTAACTCTTATGCAAGTCTTATTGATGCTTGTCTTGAAAGTATTATTCATGAAAAGTCTTTGCTATATGATTCATTTGTTTACTCATTGTCTTCACCATTGCTTCGAATCGCTGCATTCATCTCATATGCTTTACAATAGTATTGATCAAGATTATGATAGCATGTCACTTCAGAAATTATCTTTGTTATCGTTTACCTACTCGAGGGCGAGTAGGAACTTAGCTTGGGGATGCTTGATACGTCTCAAACGTATCTAAAATTTCTTATGTTCCATGCTACTTTTATGATGATACTCACATGTTTTATACACACTTTATGTCATTATTATGCATTTTCCGGAACTAACCTATTGACGAGATGCCGAAGTGCCAGTTCTTGTTTTCTGCTGTTTTTGGTTTCAGAAATCCTAGTAAGGAAATATTCTCGGAATTGGACGAAATCAACGCCCAGTATCTTATAATTCCACGAAGCTTCCAGAACACCGGAGAGGGACCACAGAAGAGCCACAGGCCCACCACACATGTGGCCGGCGCGGCCCAAGGGGGGGGGGTTATACGTCTCCAACGTACCTATAATTTCTGATGTTCCATGCTTGTTTTATGACAATACTTACATGTTTTGCTCGCACTTTATAATGTTTTTATGCATTTTCCGGAACTAACCTATTAACAAGATGCCGAAGTGCCGACTTGCTGTTTTCTGTTGTTTTTGGTTCCGAAAAGGCTGTTCGGGCAATATTCTCGAATTCGACGAAACGAAGACCCAACATCTTATTTTTCCCGGAACCTTCCAGAAAGTCAGAGGGGGACCAGAGGGTGCCCTGGGGGCCCCACACGTGTGGCCGGCGCGGCCCAGGAGGGGGGCGCGCCGCCCTAGTGTGAGGAGGCCCCGTGGCCCCTCCGACTCTGACTCTTCGCCTATTTAAGCCCTGGAGACCTAAAAACGCGATACCAATTGACGAAACCCGTAAAGACTCCGTGGGCGCCGCCACCATCGCGAAACTCCAACTCCGGGGACGAAGTCTCCTGTTCCGGCACCCCGTCGGACGGGGAAGTGCCCCGGAAGCCATCTCCATCGACGCCACCGCCTCCATCATGCTCCGTGAGTAGTTCCCCCATGGACTACGGGTTCTAGCTGTAGCTAGTTGGTACTCTCTCACCCATGTACTTCAATACAATAATCTCATGAGCTGCCTTACATGATTGAGATTCATCTGATGTAATCGGTGTTGTGTTTGTCGGGATCCGATGGATCTTTACATTATGATTGTCTATCTACAAAGTTTATAAAGTTATTGTTGCTGCAATCTTGTTGTGTCTAATGCTTGTCACTAGGGCCCGAGTGGCATGATCTTAGATTTAAGCTCTATACTTATTGCTTAGATTGTATCTACAAGTTGTATGCACATGTCTATGTCCGGAACCAATGGCCCCAAAGTGATAGAAATTGGGACAACTGGAGGGAAAGGCTTAGATATGAGGATCACATGTTTCACTACAAGAAAAGTTCTGATAGACAACGTCTCAAAATCGTCCGCTAAGGGGTATTTTTCGTCGCCCATGAGCCTAACCCGACGATATGGGTTCTGTTGTGGAAACTGCGTCAGGCAAAGTCCTACGACGATTTTTTCGGTCCGTCGCGCTTGGGCGCCCTTCCGCCACGGAAAATCGGACCGTTGCCCAAGTGTTTCCTGGAGCCCGTTGACTGCTGACGTCATGCAACCGACACGTGGCGGACACCGTTAACCGGCGAGTAACGGCGTTAACCGGCTGAAACCCCGTGGTAGATGGTAGGCCCACACGAGGCTCCGCCACGTCTTAAGCGGGCCGGCCCATTAAGTTTGCGGGCCGGACCAGCCGACTTAGTTTGACCGGTCAACTATATAGCCGGGTCGGTCCATTAGTTACGTGGGCCGGGCCTAACCTCTAAGGTTGACTGGTCAAAACTTTAATGGGCCGACCCACTAAGCATGTGGGCCGGCCGAATGCACTCGTTTGACCGGTCAACGAGCAAAAGGGCCGACCCACAAGACATGTGGGTCCCACTTTCCCGTTATCTAGGCCTGCCCATTTACAAAGTGGGGTCCACATTAAAGCAAATGGGCCGACCCAAGAAGTTAGTGGGCCGACCCAATTAGCATGTGGGTCCCACTTTCTCGTTAAAAGGCCAGCCCATTTAGAATGTGGGGTCCACCATATAGCATGGGCCGCCCAACAAGATAGTGGGCGGCCAAAAACACGTGGGTCCCACTTTCCGTTACGTGGCTGGCCCATTTAGAATGTGGGGTCCACAATAGAGCGAGTGGCCGGCCAACAAGATAGTGGGCCGGCCAAAAACTCGTGGGTCCCACTTCCCCGCTAAAGGGCCGTCCCATTTAGTATGTGGGGTCCACCATATAGCAAGTGGGCCGGCCCAACAAGATAGTGGGTCGGGCCAAAACGCCGGTGGGTCCCACTTTACGGCTAAAGGGCCGGCCCATTTAGTATGTGGGGTCCACCATATAGCAAGTGGGCCACCCCAACAAGATAGTGGGCCGGGCCAAAACGCTGGTGGGTCCCACTTTCCGGTTAAAGGGCCGGCCCATTTAGTATGTGGGGTCCACCGTATAGCAAGTGGGCCGGCCCAACACGCTAGTGGCCGGCCAAAACACAGGTGGGTCCCACTTTCCTGTAAAAGGGCCGGCCCATTTAGTATGTGGGGTCCACCATAGAGCAAGTGGCCGGCCCAACACGCTAGCGGGCCGGCCAAAACACAAGTGGGTCCCACATTCGTCTTAAAGGGCCGGCCCGTTTAGTACGTGGGGACCACCACAAAAGCAATTGGGCCGGCCCAACTAGTTGGTGGGCCGGCCCGAAGAGTGGGTGGGGTCCACCTTAAAGCAAGTGGGCCGGCCCAATAAAAGTGTGGGGTCCACGAGTAATCAAGTGGGCCGGCCCAATAAGTGATGGGCCAGCCCGTTTAGTTGCTCGTTTATATGCCGGCGTAAAAGGCGCTTTAGGATTTTGCGGGCCAAGCACGTATGTGATTTCGCTTAATTGGGCCGTTTAAGGGATGGGAATTCGTGATTTAGATACTCGAGAATATTTACGCAGCATTGATTTCTGTCGGATAGCCTCACTTACGACAAGCACCAAAGAAAAAATGCGCGAAAGAACTATAAAAACTAACTAAATATTACATCACCGCAAGGCTTTGAAAAAATATTACGTAACCCGGAGAAATTGAATGGTAATTAAACCTAGCAATACAATGAAGCGATCCTAGCAATCTTTTAAGTTGTCCATGCAGCACCTATATCTCGAAACAAAGACATTACAAGTTAAGACAAGCAACAATGGAAACGCAAAGACACTCGCAATATTGTTTGCCAAAGAATTTGGAACTCATCATTTCGTCGTTATAACAAGATCATTGTAATGCGCACAATAAGCAAACAAAGAGTGCATGCCGCATACCAACAACCAATATAACGAGCATGTTAGAATGAAACAACGAGACTTACTATCGTCGAGTCCCATGCAAACCAACATGTTCAGGGAGTACAAAATTGGCATGAACAACATAGTAGCAAGCTATAAATTTTGTAACAACGATCGAGCAAGATGAAGTTATGATGGCTACATCTACAGAGCAGTGGAATGTAAACCAAAAATAGAAGTTACGATGGCAAAAGCTAAAGAGGAGGGAATGTGAACCAACATGTGCCAAGTGCAATTACTTAATTTTGGCCGTGAACTAAATAATACTCCCGAACTTATAGTGAAGGGGATGCAAATCAAGATGTTTAGGGATATAAACTTGTAATGAGCAACACATAGAGGATAGTTAATGCTGGAGCTTAGGATGGACCAGATACGTAATATAGTGGGATCACTCGTGAACTTGTATAAGAGGGAATGCAAACCAATATGTTCAGCTTTCCATATGTGAGCGTCATGCCAAGTCAGAGAAACAAGTCAATAATGCAGCTTTTGAAGAACAAGATGGCACGTAAAATTATTATCTAGTAGTATGACAAGTTTATTTGTACTACAGGCTAGATAGCAGAGTGATAGCATGCCAAACTAAGTCCTTACTTTGTTAGCTTACAATGAACTAGATACAAAACAATGGCATCACTCGTAGTACGAGGAATGCAAGCCAACATGTTCATGGAGTAAAAAATTGGCACAAACAACATAGTAGCAGGCCATAATTTTTGTAACAACGACTCGAGCAAGATAAAGTTATGATGGCTAGATCTACAGAGCAGGGAATGTAAACCAAATATAGAAGTTACGATGCCAAAAGCTATAGAGCAGGAATGCGAACCAACATGTGCAATTACTTAAAATTGGCCATGAACTAAATAATAGCAGGATGTTACTATAATACCTATAATTTTTGTAACAACGACCGAGCAAGATAGAAGTTATGATGGCTACATCTACAGAGCAGGGAATGCAAACCAAAATGTTCAATCGCTTAAAGTTAGCAATGAAGTAGAAAATAGCAACGTGTTACGGTCATAGCTAGGAATGAACTAAAAGAGCTTCGGACAAACAAGCATCCGAACCCGTAACATGGCGCTAAAACAAGGGACTTACATTAGGAGAAGCACTCGTGGGAGTCACAGCAGATCTTCCTGGGGTTGATAGATCCGGTGATGAAGTACGCTACATGTGCTACTTGGGGTTGGAGAGACGGCCATTACACTTCATGATTACTCATCTCATCTCGCAAAAACGTAACGGCTGCGTCGTTAGCACAAACAGGTTCCCCCAAGATTAAACAAGAACTTGCGGCAAGCAATAGAAAAGCGACAAGAGAAGAGTTTAGATCATGCACAGCCGCGGTGAAGCGGATCCGGTTCATGCACAGCTGGTGTCGGTGAGCAAGATCCGATGCGGTGGACGACGGATCCGCGAAGCGGCTCAGCTGAAGCGACTACGGTAGACTGCTGGATGAGCATATGGTTTAGAGGTACGGCGGGGATGATCCGGTCCGGTTGATGACGGCGTCGATGAAGCGGCTCCGGCAGGCAGCCGGCTGACGAGGATCGCGAGGGCTCAGGTAGACCAGGGAAGTCCGGCGGGGATGTTCCGGTGCGGTGGTCGTGGAGGTGGGAGAGAGGGACTTGGGAAGTTCCGGTGGGTGGTCTGAGGGAAATGAATTTCTTTTGGGAGGGTCTCCGGGCTAGGGAGGTGGTGATCCAAAAATGACGGCAGTACCCCCCACCAACCGACTTTGCTGCCATCTCCACAGGGGTAGAATGGGAATTTGGAAGCGTGTGAAATTTTTGTATTTTGTAGGTGGGAAGTTTTGCCGCTATGAGATTTTGAATTTGGCTACCGTCCAAGTATAATGATAAAAAATGTGAGACCGTACTAGTACCTCCTGTTCAAGGCCGAGTGCAAAATCAAATCATCATCACATTAAATACCGGTTAGTATCATCGTGATCTATCTTGTTATCCCATTCAAAAACCCGTCTCGAAATATTTCAGGATTGGCGGGAGATTTTGCCGCCCGACCGAGATTTGATTTTGAATATGGCTATGGTCAAGTAATATAATATAATACTAATATAACGACGGTACACCTGGTTAAGTACTAATTGCTCTGCTCCGTAGTCAAGGCCAGCAAGCAGCCACATCAAGCCATCATCATTACAAACAAAATCAGTCAAATCTAGAAGCTAGTATAGGAAAAATCACAGCAAGCATAATAAATCCAGAAAACTAAGTACGGAGTATAATACATCAACCGCATACAACAGCCAAAAGCAGCCAATAATAATGTTAATGTTCACGACAAACTAATCTGAAAATAATACAAGACGCAATGTATGGCCAACATGAAGATTATGATACCCCAAGATGAATGAATCTGATCTTCATTCAGCATATATTTCTTCGTCACTCCGTTCTCTGATCTGAAGGAAATATTCATTGAACTCTCCTTCCGTCTGCAGTGTGCAGCCAATACATCCTCCAAACGGTATGGCCTTTGTTCATTTCTCATACCATAGTTTCCTAATCTATCCACACGTATTGGCCACTCATCCCAGGCCTTTATATCATCAAAGTACTCTCTGATATAACCCAAATCTGCGTAGTAGATGCAGCCAGGTCGAAGTGTCGGTGCACTCGGTGTCGACGGAGATACACCGGATATAATGGACGAAGAAGGCACGATTGCCAATGTTATTGACGGCATGGAGAGAGCGGCTCTCAGTGTCCACACGGTACACCAATGGTTGACCTTCCTCCAAATGCTTGTTGTCCAACAACACAAGCAGCAGAGCACCATCCGACTTCACAAGGTAGAACTTGTTATTTCCAAGTTCTGGAAATGAAAATAGTGTATCCATGTTGACATTGCCGCGCGCTGCTCCAACCGGACATTGTTGGTGCACACTAATTTTCCGAACTCAAAATTGTTCACAGTGTATTGCATACAGCTCACCATTGAACGGGTAATGCAACGCGAGAATGGTGCTCGGTCGAAAATCTTCCTTCTCCCCGCCTTCATCTATACCCTTAGTTGGAGTGCTCTCATCGACCCAAGCAATTTCCGCCGGTAATCTTTGGAAACGAAGACCATAGTCGAGGACTTCATTACAGTCGACCGACTTCGGAATAACATATGGCATATGCGCCTCAAACATAGTGTTCAATGTCTTTGTGAGTGGGTTCAAAAGTCGTATCTTGTGCGGCTGGTTCTTCCGGGCAAGGACGATGACGCCACGGTAAAAGCCGACGAAGTAGTATCTAAAATATATTGATGAAGATAACATTCAGCACTAAGATGTTTACGATTGAAAATAAAAATAGATTAACTCTATAGATATGGAGGAATTTGAACCTTGCATGAACTTCCGTAAGATCGATGGTGACGTAGCGGGATGTGCGGAGGTGGAGGAAGGTGAAATCAGCAGACGCGTGGAAGGACGTGTTCTACCATGATCCATTCATGCAGTGTGCACGTCGGGCTCGTGTAAACCCGAGCGCCAATTTCTACAAACTTGCCTCAAAGCGAGTAGGTGTCCATGTACTCCTCGTTCGCCGACAAGCAGTCCCCGATCTTGTGAAGTGGTCCGTCAGCCCTGAGAGAGGCCCAGTCCACGGAGGCGCCGCGCTTGGATGCGCCGCCCTCGGAGGCGACGGTCTCGGGCGACGGCCGCCGGCGCATTCTTCTTGTCCATCGCCGGCGGGAACGCACGTAGGGCGGTTGGTGTTTTTTCATTCGATTTGGAGAAGTTGATGGGACGTGAGAGGCGTGGTTGCGTGCGTGAGTGAGAATGAGACCGTGTGCGAGAGGAGGGACAGCATGTACGAGCAACGTGACGGTTGGTCTCGGCAGTTTCTCAAAAAAGCTAGACGTTTGGTCTCAACACGCGCACCGCCTAACCGCTGCGCACCACGACACGCGTTACGTGTACTCAGTTCTACCGTCGAGCCTTACACTGGAAAAATATATGTACTCCGTACTCAGTTTTCCCCTCGAGTATAGTGGCTAGTGCAATATACTCAGTTTTACCCTCAAGTGGAGAGTCAACAAATGGGATTAAGTTGTCTAATTGAGTAATTTCATGCGCAAAAAATAAAATCATAGTGCCTCCTACTCATGGAGTCTTGTTAAGAAGAGGAGGTCTAACACGTGGAAAAGAGAATAGCACACCACAGTCCGAAATGATGGAAAGGGCTAGGCAATCCACTTATTATAGATCTCAACAAAAACCACATGGAACTAGTATATTAAACTTATGCAATAGCCAACGCAACCAAAAGTCAGAAATGCAGGCTGAGTCCCAAAGGCACAACACAATACGGAAACTTGCAAACTTATATAAAAGGGGCTATGCAACCCACTTATACACACATTAACAGCCCATCCTCCCGTGTGACAAGAGAAATTCAACACTCGGATTCGGAGGTAGGCACATGAAGCTTTACAAGGGCCAATGGGGCACCAACAAATTAATGATGAATTGAACCACACCATCAACAATTCAAACTCGAGACCTTGGCTCTAATACCATTTAAGTTCAAACTGATTGAAAAGGCTAGGCAACCAATTTATAAAACATCCACAGAGTTGATCCCAGCCGCAGATAAATGCATCCACCAACAAAATAGGAACATTGCCTCGCCTCAGGAAAATTTCACAATACCAAGGTACTCACATGTCAATGTCAGTGTTCATCTCCAATTATCTATGGCATTTTATTAGTCTTTGAGAGATTATAACGAACTTGATTGGCCTCCTCCAGTAGGGCATCACATGCTTCTGATCTCGATCTCAACATATCAACTTGGTTTCTTAACACATCAGCAGCAGCTCGTTCTATTTGGAGTTGTTCCTCCAGAACTTGTGCAGAGAAAGACTTGACTTGGACTTGGACTTGGATCGCAAAAACCCAAGCATTTCGCAGAAAGTGTTTTTGGTGATATCTTTATTTTTAAGTACCATGGTAAATGTCTCCATACATTCTTCTAGAGTTTTTTCCATACCGTCTTTCCCGGGTTTTGCCATCTCCAATTTCATATTTGCCTGAAAACATTTCAGTCGTGTAAAAATTAAAGTTATTACAGAGAAACATGCAGACGGTAGATTTAATGTGTATGAACTACTTTTAATCCTACAAGTTGGTATGCCTGATTACACATCAAATGCATTTTCACAAAAACGCCTAAAAGATCATATTGACATGCGCATTATTGCTCCTACAAATTGGCAAGTGTGTCGTTAAAAAAATTAAATCATAAAGAAGACTTACAATAACACTTTCTACGAGTTCTCCTATCACATTATGTTTGTTCTTCGGCATGCCTCGAACCGCTCCGCAGTAGTCATCTCTTTGTCTGGTTGCATGTTGTTTGCATGATCTACTTTCTGCATTTTTGTACAATCATATAGAAATCAAATAACGTGGTTAAAATGGAGGATGGAAATATAACATGCACATGGAGTTCTACACAATTTACGAGTAACATATGTAGCAGGACAGACCAGCTGGGCATTACTTTTTGCCAGAGATGCCCAACCAAGTGACGAGATCCTGTACGGCTTGGTAAACGTTGTTTCAAGCGGTTAGCCTGGTTCCTTTTAGACAACGTCTGCAAAAGGAGACTAGTGAGACACTGGCGCAAAATAAGTATTTGGAATTTAATCTGGTTTCACGGTCCTCATAAGCCATACCACATTCTTTGGATCAGACCAGTGCTTGACAAGATCTCCCCACTGCTCGTCGACCATACTGCAGGTGCGGAGACTTTGTTCGAACATTGCGTAATCCGGCCAATGAAGTATGTCGCCTTAAGCTTATAGCGGTGCTGGCGCAACAATTCTTTGAATATGGAAGCGATGACAAACTTTACATCCTCATTATCCTCATCGAATTCAAACCTTAACTGCTCAGAACGGTGGAATGATTGGTGAGTTATATAGCATAGAAACAACAATAAGCTACAAGAAATGGGACAGATCAATGTGGAATAATTTATCATTACCAGGAGAAGCATGACTTACATGTAAATTATGCACTAAACTCTCGAACTGTGAAGGGGTGTCAACGTGTCGCTTCCACAATGGGAAGGTAGGAAGTTCATTCCCGATAAAATAGCCAATATGTGATACAAGATATGAAGATTCATGCGGATGAAGTGGCCTTCGCCACCTACAATAGATGTGATGCGAAATCTTGAACCCATTCCGAAATCTTAGTCGCAAGTTTTCTTCCTACCGTTGGCCCCTCGTTTTTATTGATCGTGGCGTAACCTACCAAGTTAATCATTACATCAAGCTATCATGGTATATAGATACATAAGGGAGCATTAAACTACAAGTCTTGAAAAAGTATTACCTTTTTTGGCGTGGGTCTCGTCATCGGGAGAGGAGTTGTCTTTCGCAGACTAAGGGTCGGAGGGAGATCATCACCAGTTCGCTGGTGTTGTGGCAGCACTGTTTGGACATTTGAGGCTGTATCATCTGGGACTAGCATCATGTGTCCTTGGCCATTATTACCTACCACCACTCCTGATGATGCCAATTGTTGGCTCGAATTTGCTGTGGAAACTGGTTCTGTTGGCAATTGTTGCCGAGAAACGATATTGGCAACCGGTGGTTGTGGAATGTGTGGGCTGGTACATGCCGGGGCTACTGCACTCGATTCGATGGTTTGTGGTTTTTACGAGACCTTTAC
>NC_061510.1:58942481-58959106 GCF_022539505.1 Lolium rigidum | reverse complement strand
AAACAACTTCCAAGACACAAATATAAAACAAAAATACTAGAGTAAAAACATGGGTTGTCTCCCATAAGCGCTTTTCTTTAACGCCTTTCGCCTAGGCGCGAAAGTGTATCTCAAGTAACATCAAGAGACGAAGCATCAACATCATAATTTGTTCTAATAATAGAATCATAAGGTAACTTCATTCTCTTTCTAGGGAAGTGTTCCATACCTTTCTTGAGAGGAAATTGATATTTAATATTACCTTCCTTCATATCAATAGTGGCACCAACGGTTCGAAGAAAAGGTCTTCCCAATATAATGGGGCAAGATGCATTGCATTCAATATCCAAGACAACAAAATCAACGGGGACAAGGTTATTGTTAACCATAATATGAACATTATCAACTCTCCCCAAAGGTTTCTTTTTAGCATTATCAGCGAGATTAACATCCAAATAACAATTTTTCAATGGTGGCAAGTCAAGCATATCATAGACTTTTTTAGGCATAACAGAAATACTTGCACCAAGATCACATAAAGCATTACAATCAAAATCTTTGACTTCTCATTTTAATGATGGGCTCCCAACCATCCTCTAGCTTTCTAGGAATAGAAGTTTCAAGTTTTAGTTTCTCTTCTCTAGCTTTTATGAGAGCATTTGTAATATGTTTTGTGAAAGCCAAGTTTATAGCGCTAGCATTGGGACTCTTAGCAAGTTTTTGCAAGAACTTTATAACTTCAGAGATGTGGCAATCATCAAAATCTAAATCATTACAATCTAAAGCAATGGGATTATCATCCCCAAGGTTGGAAAAAATTTCAGCAGTTTTATCACAGAGCGGTTTCAGTAGCTTTAGCAGTTTCGAGTAATTTTGCGCGCTTTGCACTAGGAGTAGAAGCATTGCCAACACCAATTATTTTACCATTGATAGTAGGAGGTGCAGCAACATATGAATCATTAGCATTGCTAGTGGTGGTAATAGTCCAAACTTTAGCTACATTTTCCTTTTTAGCTAGTTTTTCATTTTCTTCTCTATCCCACCTAGCACGCAGTTCAGCCATTAATCTTATATTCTCATTAATTCTAACTTGGATGGCATTTGCTGTAGTAACAATTTTATTTTCAATATCCCTATTAGGCATAATTTTCGATTTCAAAAGATCAACATCAGAGGCAAGACTATCAACTCTAGAAACAAGAATATCAATTTTATTGAGCTTTTCCTCAACAGATTTGTTAAAGGCAGTTTGTGTACTAATAAATTCTTTAAGCATGGCTTCAAGTCCAGGGGTGTATTCCTATTATTGTTGTAAGAATTCCCATAAGAATTAGCATAACCGTTACCATTATTATAAGGATATGGCATATAGTTATTACTAGAATTGTTCCGATAAGAATTGTTGTTGAAATTATTATTTTTAATGAAGTTTACATCAACATGTTCTTCTTGGGCAACCAATGAAGCTAATGGAACATTATTAGGATCAACATTGGTCCTATCATTCGCAAGCATAGACATAATAGCATCAACCTTATCATTCAAGGAAGAGGATTCTTCAACGGAATTTACCTTCTTACCTTGTGGAGCTCTTTCCGTGTGCCATTCGGAGTAATTAACCATCATATTATCAAGGAGCTTTGTTGCTTCACCAAGAGTGATGGACATAAAGGTACCTCCAGCAGACTGAATCCAATAAATTCCGCGAAGAAAAATTTAGTCCTGCATAGAAGGTTTGGATGATCATCCAAGTAGTCCGTCCATGGGTTGGGCAATTTTTAACCAAAGATTTCATTCTTTCCCAAGCTTGAGCAACATGTTCATTACCCAATTGTTTAAAATTCATTATGCTACTCCTCAAAGATATAATTTTAGCAGGGGGATAATATCTACCAATAAAAGCATCCTTGCATTTAGTCCATGAATCAATACTATTCTTAGGAAGAGATAGCAACCAATCTTTAGCTCTTCCTCTTAATGAGAAAGGGAACAATTTTAATTTTATAATGTCACCATCTACATCTTTATATTTTTTCATTTCACATAGTTCAACAAAATTATTGAGATGGGCAGCAGCATCATCGGAACTAACACCGAGAAAATTGCTCTCTCATGACAAGATTAAGTAAAGCAGGTTTAATTTCAAAGAATTCTGCTGTAGTAGCAGGTGGAGCAATAGGTGTGCATAAGAAATCATTATTATTTGTGCTAGTGAAGTCACACAACTTAGTATTTTCAGGGGTAGCCATTTTAGCAGTAGTAAATAAGACAAACTAGATAAAGTAAATGCAAGTAAACTAATTTTTTTGTGTTTTTTATATAGAGTGCAAGACAGTAAATAAAGTAAAACTAGCAACTAATTTTTTTGTGTTTTGGTATAATGCAGCAAACAAAGTAGTAAATAAAATAAAGCAAGACAAAAACAAAGTAAAGAGATTGAGAAGTGGAGACTCCCCTTGCAGCGTTTCTTGATCTCCCCGGCAACGGCGCCAGAAAATATGCTTGATGGCGTGTATTTCACACGTTCGTTGGGCAACCCCAAGAGGAAGGTATGATGCGCACAGCAGCAAGTTTTTCCTCAAAAAGAAACCAAGGTTTATCGAACCAGGAGGAGCCAAGAAGCACGTTGAAGGTTGATGGCAGCGGGATGTAGTGCGGCGCAACACCAGAGATTCCGGCGCCAACGTAGAACCCGCACAACACAACTCAAAGTACTTTGCCCCAACGAAACAAGTGAGGTTGTCAATCTCACCGGCTTGCCGTAACAAAGGATTAACCGTATTGTGTGGAAGATGATTGTTTGCAGAGAAAACAGTAAAAACAAGTATTGCAGCAGATTTGTATTTCAGTATTAAAGAATGGACCGGGGTCCACAGTTCACTAGAGGTGTCTCTCCCATAAGATAAAAGCATGTTGGGTGAACAAATTACGATCGGGCAATTGACAAATGAGAGGGCATAACAATGCACATACATGACATGATAAGTATAGTGAGATTTAATTGGGCATTACGACAAAGTACATAGACCGCCATCCAACCGCATCTATGCCTAAAAAGTCCACCTTCGAGGTTATCATCCGAACCCCTCCAGGTATTAAGTTGCAAAGCAACAGACAATTGCATTAAGTATGGTGCGTAATGTAATCAACAACTACATCCTCGGACATAGCGCCAATGTTTTATCCCTAGTGGCAACGAGCACAACACAACCTTAGAACTTTCCGTCACTGTCCCAGGTGTCAATGCAGGCATGAACCCACTATCGAGCATAAATACTCCCTCTTGGAGTTAAAAGCAAAAACTTGGCCAGAGCCTCTACTAGTAACGGAGAGCATGCAAGATCATAAACAGCACATATGTAATAACTTGATAATTAACATGACATGGTATTCTCTATCCATCGGATCCCGACAAACACAACATAGAGTATTACAGATAAATGATCTTGATCATGTTAGGCAGCTCACAAGATCCAACAATGAAGCACAATGAGGAGAAGACAACCATCTAGCTACCGCTATGGACCCATAGTCCAGGGGTGAACTACTCACTCATCACTCCGGAGGCGACCATGGCGGTGTAGAGTCCTCCGGGAGATGAATCCCCTCTCCGGCGAGGTGCCGGAGGAGATCTCCCGGAATCCCCCGAGATGGGATCGGCGGCGGCGGCGTCTCGGTAAGGTTTTCCGTATCGTGGTTTTTTCGCATCGGGGGTTTCGCGACGGAGGCTTTAAGTAGGCGGAAGGGCGGAGTCGGGGGCACGACGAGGGGCCCACACCATAGGGCGGCGCGGGCCCCCTTGGCCGCGCCGCCATGTGGTGTCGCCACCTCCTGGCCCCACTTCGTATGCTCTTCGGTCTTCCGGAAGCTCCGTGGAAAAATAGGCCCCCGGGTCTTCGTTTCGTTCAATTCCGAGAATATTTCGTTACTAGGATTTCGAAACCAAAAACAGCAGAAAACGGAACCGACACTTCGGCATCTTGTTAATAGGTTAGTTCCAGAAAATGCACGAATATGACATAAAGTGTGCATAAAACATGTAGGTATCATCAATAATATGGCATAGAACATAAGAAATTATCGATACGTCGGAGACGTATCAAGGATCTATGGTAATCCTATTACTATGAAGTTGGAAGATTTTTGTACTGCATTGGATATTGCCCCTGTAGGTACAGCAAGGAAGATCGAGGACAACCCCAAGGCTTTGCCGGAGCTCTATCGAGAAATCACCAATGATGATTGCCGCACCATTCAGCGTGGCAAGATAAGAAACATTCAACTCCCCGCCATTAAGTATCTTGCTTATTACATTGTGAAAGATCGAGATGTCTCCTAGAGGGGGGGTGAATAGGCAATTAAAAACTCTTACGGATTTGTCTTGTAAGAATGCGGAATTAAACTAACGTTTAGTTTACAAGCACAAACCCTAAATATGCTAAGCTCAACTAAGTGTAACAATGGCAACTAGAGCTAAGCAAGATAGGCACAAGATATATGTAGCACAAGTGATAACAAGATATATGTACTTCAAGCACGATGGCTATCACAAGGAAAGAGAGCTCGGGTATAGAAATAACCGAGGCACACGGAGACGAGGATGCATTCCCGTGTTCCCTTCCTTTGCAAGAAGGTACGTCACGTTTGGAGGAGTGGAGGTCCCACGAAGGATTCCCCGCGCCACTAAGGCTCACCCTATTCTCCGAACCACACCCACGAAGGATAATGGCCCTTTCCTTATGGTTAGCTTTTCCTCCGATCCGGAGATGGCAAGCTCCACAACCACTTCACAAGCTCCACGAAGGAGAAGCCGGGCCTCTTCACAATCTTCTCGAAGAGATCACCGGAGCACCAACCGCCAAGCCAACTAGGAGGTCTCCCTCCAAGAGTAACAAGCTCACGGTCTCTCACTCGAACTAATCGTGGTGGAGAGCTCAACACTATGCAATGATGCAAAGCAAGAACACTAGAGGTGTTCAAGTCCTTCACTCTCAAATCCCACCCAAGCATAAAATGCTAAGATGAGATTGGAGAGGAAGAACAATGGGGAAAGTCAACAAAAGACTCCAAGATCTAGATCCCAAGAGTTTCCCTCACTTAGAGGAGAAAAGGATTGGTGGAAGTGTAGATCTAGATCTCCTCTCTTAGATCCCTCAAGAAATAGCAAGAATCATGGGAGGAATCAAAGGGGAGAGCGAGTTCTTCAAATGCAACAATGGAGGAGAGAGAATGGGAAGAACTAACTTGCTCAAGGTGGAAGAAGGGTCTATTTATAGCTAGGAGCAAATAAAACCGTTGGGGGGAAAAAGACAAAAAGACCGCAGGAAAAACGGGCCAGAAAAACGCCCCAGCCGGCTGCCAGGCCGGCCGACCGAGTCTGGCGCTGAGGAGGCCGGCGGCCCGTCCGGTCCGACCGGCCCAGCAGCCGGGCGGGGCTGGACGCACGCTGTGCGGCGGATAAGGCCCGGGCGCGCGGGGCGAGCTGGGTGGGCCACGCGGGGGCGAAGGAAGCCCGGGCCGGCGGGGAGGCCGGCCTCGGCCGGGGCAGCCGCCGGCAGCCCGGTAGGCGACCGGACCCTGGGCCGGACCAGGACGGGAGAGGCCCAGAATGCCGCCCGGTCGACGTTAAGCGCCTGGGCCGGTTTCTGCCGGGTGGGCCGGCGCCTGGCCCGGTCCGGTTGGCGGCCGGTTGAGGACCGGGTGGGCCGGTGGCTGGGCCGGTCGGCCGGCTGGCCCCTGCCCTTTTCTTTTTCTTCTTTTACCTTTTCTTTAATAACAAATGCTCCCGAACTCCGATTCGAATGAAACCAATTTTGTTTGAGAGATAAGAACAAATGCTATCCTATGGAAAGTGAAACCACAAGAATCTGTAGGAGGGGATTTTATCATAAATATAAAAGGTAGAACCTTATATCATGAATAACCGATAAAATCACCCAACCTCGAAAACGCAATAGAAGATGCATGCGAACTCCGTTTTCGATGAACTTGGGCTTGTTGTAAAGCTAGCAACAAGCTCAAGAACCTTACACATAGAAACACAAGAAGCAATAAGGATATGCAAAGTATGCAAAGGGTTGAGCTCCCTAAGACGATGTGATCAAGTTACCCAACCGAAAGCCCCTCTTAATAGTGCGGCTATCTATCCTATAATCCGGTCTCCCATCAACCACCTTGAGACCGGTAAAAGGAAAACCTATCAAGGTCATACGTTTGCCTTGCGCATCCCGCTTGATCTTGATGATAACTCTTCAAGCTCTACACAAGCTGGAATGCCTCACTTGATCAATGTTGCTTCGTGAAGACTCACAAATACTCCCCCATACACTATGATGGGAAAGCTCCATTGATGCACATCTTCACATGTCTATTATCACCAAATGGACGACAAGCTTCAAGCATGTGATCCACTCAAGATGCTCATCTTGAACTTGCCCAACTCAACCTTGTATCTTCTCATACTCACATAAGATAGAGCATGGCTAATATTGAGTTCCACATAAGAACTCCATCTTCGTTTCTTCTTCTTGATCATATCACATATATGTCTTTAAATCGATGATCTTGATTCCAATACACAAGGTGTATCTTTATCTTCATGGCATCCATACTTGAATCCAACACATGGAATACAAGTAGTACCTATGGAATATTCCTTCATATAAACTCAATGAAAACATTAGTCCATAGGGGTTGTCATTGATTACCAAAACCACACATAGGGGCAATATACCCTTACACATTGCTACTAGCATTCTTGGTAGGGAGAACACTAGTAATATTTATAGTTATCATCTTGCTTTCTTGATTGCTGCACTCACTGGAGAGACACCTTATCATCTTGGTGCTCTTGTTGCTCGCCGCTTGTCTAACAAGGGGCCTATATTTGGAGGAATTATTGCATCGCGCATTTTAGCATATCTAGATCTTTCTCTTGACCCTACTGATGTGAAATTAACTCATATAAGGCTTGATATTGCTGCTATGAAGAGTCATCAATTTGTTACATCTGACTCTAGTTTAGATAATAGGGATTTCTATTTTCGTGCCCTCGGGTCCTTAGTTGTACTCAGTTTTCCCCAGCTCCTTAGTTTTTCCTCAGTTTTCCCCAACTTCTTGTCTATAACCCGCAGAAAGAGCTCGGACGGAAGGAATCCCGTTTAGTTGACGTTGGTTGGTGCTGGCAAGTGGGGCCGCCGTTGGTGCCCCGCGGTGGACACGTCTCCACTTATCCGGATCATCGTGGGACCCACAACTTGTCCACGTGAGCGCGCCGGACCCACGGCTTACCAGGTGACCGTTGCAAAATGGGAGCCCGAGCTAGCCCCGCGCCCGTGCCCGTGCCATTGCTTCCCCTTTCTTTCTCCGCGCCCCATTGTTCTTCTTCTCCGCCGGCCGGCAGCCCTTCTCCGGCACGCGGGTGATGTCTAGTTTCTCTTCGACCTCCCGTTCTTCATGGCCGCAGTATGGACCCGTGCCTTTGACAAGATGCCCCGATCGCCCACGCCAGGAGCCTCGAAGCGGTCGATCCGTAAGACGGACAAGAACGGCAACCATGGACGTGAGTTCGTTGCATGCGAGAGCTTGCCATATAGAGAGGGGGATAAGGTTAGATCTCGCTCCAATTTCTCTCGTTTTCTCTCGATTTTCTTGTTATTCCCTCGAATTTGGGATTTAGGGTTCACGTTGTTGTTTTCGGATCTTGAAGAAATGCGGGCATTTCGAGTGGATCGATGTGTACGTTCGTAGGCTTCGATTGCAGGAATCAATTGGCGCTATTGGGGGCGCAATTTGGGAGGGGGGACTTGCTCGTAGAGAATGCGGCGGAGAGAGGAGCCGTTCCGATTAGGGACCTTCCGATTATGCCTAATGCTCCCAATGCAGAACGGGTGGAAGTGAAGGGAGAACTGAAGAAAATGAACAAGCGAGTTAAGGCAGCTGATCGAGTTGAAGAAGCAAGCTAATCGATGGCTGGTTGTTTTTTTTGTTGTATAATTACGATCGGATTCTTATCATTGCTCACCGGCGCTAGAAGTTGTTACAAGGGATACCTAGTTACAAATCCATTATTCGATTACATGTACTTGTAGTTGTTTTCAAAGTTAGTGTGTGCATTCACCGAAATTACCAAACTATATTCCCTAAAAGAAAAGGACAGCTAAAGATAGTTGATAATTGTTAGAGGGGTGACAAATAATGCAATCGCCGAAATTCGCAAAAATGTATGCCTCATGTTTATAACAAAATTATACCACTTTTAGGCCGTTTCATAATACCAATACTATATCCCAAACTATATTCCCTAAAAGAAAAGGACAGACTCAAGATAGTTGATAATTGTTAGAGGGTGACAAATAATGCAATCCCCGAAATCCGCAAATATGTATGCCTCATGTTTATACCAAAATTATACCACTTTTAGGCCTTTCCAAAATACCAATACCATATCCCAAACTATATTCCCTAAAAGAAAAGGACAGACTAAAGATAGTTGATAATTGTTAGAGGGGTGAAAAATAATGCAATCGCCGAAATCCGCAAAAATGTATGCCTCATGTTTATACCAAAATTATACCACTTTTAGGCCTTTCCAAAATACCAATACCATATCCCAAACTATATTCCCTAAAAGAAAAGGACAGCTAAAGATAGTTGATAATTGTTAGAGGGGTGACAAATAATGCAATCGCCGAAATCCGCAAAAATGTATGCCTCATGTTTATAACAAAATTATACCACTTTTAGGCCGTTTCAAAATACCAATACTATATCCCAAACTATATTCCCTAAAAGAAAGGGACAGCTCAAGATAGTTGATAATTGTTAGAGGGCGACAAATAATGCAATCACCGAAATCCGCAAATATGTATGCCTCATGTTTATACCAATACTATATATTAAGTGGCAAACTCGTCATTGCATTCTCCACCGACAGAGAGAGAGAGATGGGTGGCCACGAAGAGAGAGAGAGAGAGAGAGAGAGGTTGCCACGAAGAGACGGATAGGGGTATACTGCCCGTTAGATCAGTGGATCAACGGTTCGTGGAGTCGATCCGTGTGACAACGGCTCAACCAATCGGGATAAGTTTGGGCTTCTCGGAGCATTTGTGACAGTACTTGAGGGCAAAGCTGAGTAGTACTAAGAATCCAAGGGCACATAAATAGTAAATAGACTAAGGGATTCAAACAAAAGAATTACAAAATGAAAAATGTGTGTTTTGTACAATATAATTCATATTGGGCTACATCAAATTATTTGCAATTCAAATATACATGAGTGTGACAATTATGGCCTCATTTAGACAAACTATGTTTTGGGAAAGATGTTTTGCAAAGGGGTTTGGGTGGAAAACCATGCATCTTCATAGCTACACTAGTGATTCCGAGAAGTGGCAATTTGTGGTAAAACTTGATTTATATATGTTTGTTAAGGTTTTCTAGGTGGCAGGGTTGCGTAGGAAGACTCCATGAGTAGTTGCCACTATGTTTTTATTTTTTTGGATTTTTTTGCGCATGAAATGACTCAATTAGCTATGTTAATCTCATTTGTTGACTCTCTGTTGACCAGCTACTTGAGGGTAAAACTGAGTATATTGCACTTGCTCGGTCTAAGTCCTCGAGGGGAAAACTGAGTACGGATAAAATTTCCGTATAAGGCCCGAGGTTATAACCGAGTACACCAAACGTTCCGGGGTTAGACTCGGGTAGCGGTGCACGCTGCAGCCGTGCATAGCGGACGCGTGTTGCCGTGCATAGCGGACGCGTGTTGCGGTACACGCCACCTTCGTCTTTATAGAGCCCCTCTTTCTCTCCCTCGACGCACGTTCTCACCGGCTCACCGCAACCGCCTCTCTCGTCCCATCATCTTCTCCACAACCGAAGAAAAACCCCGAAGAAAATCGCCGGCGATGGAGAAGAATGAGATGCCCATTGTCGGCACATCAGCCGCCGCCCCGTCCGGGCCCCTGTCGCCTGCTTCCATCGTAGCGGCCGGCGCATCGGCCGCCGCCCCGTCCGAGCTCCTCGTCGCCGCTTCCAACGTAGCAGCCGGGCGCATCGGCCGCCGCCCCGTCCGAGCCCCCGTCGCTGCTTCCAACGTAGCAGCCGGCGCATCGGCCGCCGCCACCGTCCGGTCCCCGTCGATTGGGACCCGTACGAACCGGTGCAGGTACGACGCGCCGGAGAACCCCTACGACACCACCATCGTCGACAACGAGCCGGAGGTAACCCTTTGTTCCCTTGTTCTTATCTCATTTCAATCATTTTGTGTTAGATCTACCGTTATTACGGTTCGTCCGTTCCTAGTTCAATCCTTTTTTGTTAGATCTTGCGTTATTACTGTTCGTCTCGTTCCTAGTTCGATCCTTTTGTGTTAGATCTTGCGTTATTAGTGTTTGTGATTTGCTTTTGTTTAAGATTTGTGCCGATGATGATGAATATTTGGGCATAAATTGATTCAGGGTTTGGTCGAGTAAACAATTGGTGTGTACAAATTTGTTGTGCATGATCTTTGGTTTGCCGACTCAAATCCTGGATATAAGTGTGTCCAATGTAACCGAGGCTACCTCTTTTTTTCGAGCCCATATTATCATGCATGATTTTTGTTCACTCTCTGTTCCATCATCGTTGCAATTGACTCCGTGTTTTTGCACGATCTTTGGTGCTACGTGACAGGTGCGGAGCAGCGACGTCGGCAACTGACGACGAGTCCTTCCACACCAAGACTCATCACGTCCTCGGGAGGCCGCAGTCCGGCCATTACGATGGCCCTTTTGCTCGAGGCATTTACAAGTGCCCCTTCACGCAACAGGAAGCTCCGCGCCACCGACTTCAACTCCCCGGTGAACCATGCTGAATCCATTGGCGGATGTGGCGCTAGAGTTGGAAGGACCGTGAACGTGCATGCGTACATGGCCAAACACAAAGCACTTGGGATTCACCTGCGCAACCTCCAAGCGAGTCACACGCGCTACCCGGAGGCGTTGAACGTGCCCACCGCACTCTCGTATGTGACTGCTCTATCCGTAGAGCAGCTTAATTTCATGTAAAATGTAGCTTATGTTGGATCTATCGGTACTACTTTTGGATCTGTCCTGAATATATCTATGCTATGTTGGTTGTCGTATGCGACTTATCCTATATTTTTTCTCTGGATTTGTGCCCTAGATTTCCTACCTGATTGGGGAAAAACGAAGGCATAAAGAAATGAATGGCGTTAAAAAACATAAGGAGAAGCTGCTCTAGATTTGCTACCAATTTGGGCTATCAAATATGAATGAGATCGAGCGATAGAGAGGAAAAAGGTACATTGAAAACTGCTAATCTGGGCAAAAGAGACAGAAACCACTCGTGCCCCCGTCCCGGACCCACACGGCTCCACACGCTACGGCCCCACACGCTACGGCCACACAAACACGGCCTCGTCCTGTCCCACGCGGTCCCTTCCTACCAGCCCCCACACGACGCGGTCCCACACGACGCGACCCCACAAACGACGCGACCCCACTCGTCAGCACGGAATGGTCAACTTAACGGATTCCTTCCGTCCGAGCTCCTTCTGCGGTTCAGACAAGGGCTTGGGGAAAACTGAGGAAAAACTAAGGAGCTGGGGAAAACTGAGTACAACTAAGGACCTGAGGGCACGAAAATAGAAATCCCTAGATAATATGGTCTATATAATGTTGTTTGCTGACGGGGATGAGAGGGAAATCCTTTTGTCGCAGCCAGATTTGTTCAGTGTTGACAGGAAACCATGGTCGCGTTCTAATGAGGAGGTGGATGAGCAACTGAAGATACAGGGCTTCCACCAGCAGCATGACTCCGAGGACGCCGAGCCCTCCTACGACTACACCGTCACGTATCCTGGTGCTTCTTCCAGCACATACCCGGAACAGGATCCATCTTCGTCGTACTACGGAGGTGCTACTTCATGGGCACCATGGGGTTGAACTCCACTTAGGCCAAAAGCCTAAGCTTGGGGGGAGGTATACCGGCATCACTCATTCTTTGCATATTATGGTTGCTGGATACTTGTACATACTTGTTTAGTTTCTTAAAGTGGTTTTCTAATAAGAGGGAGATGATATTTGGGGAAGTGCTGATTGAAAACAGATTCTGCACTGATACCAAAAAAAATTCTCAAAAACAGCCAGAACGTTATTTCGCGAAGCCAATTTTTGTGCATGTTCCCCAGGTTGTTATCTAACTTTCATTAGTTGAACACTTTTCGAGCTGAGCAGCGGAAGAATTTCTTAAAAATCGATTACTATACTGCTGTCAAGTTTGACGAATTTCTGCTACTTTGTGTTTATGTGACTCTTTTAGTTCTCATTCTCTTGTTTTTGCTTTGTTTCTTTCCTAAAACACAAAAAGACCAAAAATATTTCTGTTGTTTCTCTTCACCACTTGATTATTTTGGTTTCTTGCTTTTATCTTGCTTTATTTGCTATCGTTGGTTTGCTATAAGAAAATCCAAAAAGATTTTGCTTTGTTTGCTTGTTTCCTTTTGTTCTTGTTTCTAATTCGAAAACACCAAAAATATTTGCTGTTCTTCTTTGGTTTTGTAAAGTTCATTATGAGTTCAATGGTCTTCCGTGGCTGGAGCTTGGTTTTCATTCCATATTATTCAAGCTACACAAGTGAAAAGGCAATAATGACGATATACGACGATCTGACTGTGGTGAGAGGCTGGTATGAACTCTATTTGTTTTCATTTTTGTACATATACTCATCCATGTGAGCATGCTTAGTTGGTTCATATGAGGTATATGTCATTTAAGAAAGTCTAGTAGTTCATGATCTCTCATGATTAGCTCCAATTTATTAATATGAGTAGCATATCATAAATATTTGCCCGCATTGCTTTATTCATAGATAGGTATGACATTGTGGTATCCTCCTCTGAATAATTCCCTTAAATCAACTTGGCACATGCTCACGCATGCATATGACTGAACAAGAAGTCAATTATGCCTCGATGATTTACTTTACCTCAGAGTTCTGGTATCACTTTTATGCCTCCGTTAATTTATTTTGTCGCAAGCATGATTATGACGATTCTTGCTCTCTTGATTGTCGCTTCCCGGTCTATTGCTAGCCTTCACTTGTACTGAGCGGGAACGCTGCTCGTGCTTCCAAACACCTGAAAACCAAGTTATTCCGAGTGTCCACCATAAATACCTATGCATGGCATTTCAAACCATTCCAAGTAAATTCTCATGTGCTACCTTTAAACCTTCAAAATACTTCTCAATTTGTGTTGATGTTTTATAGCTCATGAGGAAATATGTGGTGTTTATCTTTCAATCTTGTCATTTACTCCTGACAGACTTTCATAATGGACTAGTGGCACATCCGCTTATCCAATAATTTTGCAAAAAGAGCTGGCAACGGGATTCCCAGCCCCAATTAATCAACTTTCATTAATAATTCTCTTCACATGTTTTGCCCTAATTTATCAGTAAGCAACTTAAATTGAAAATAGACACTCCTCCATGGTATGATATTGTTGGAAGGCACCCGAGGATTCGGTTAGCCATGACTTGTGTAAGCAAAGGTTGGGGGGAGTGTCATCCATAATAAAACTAAAGTACGTGTGTAAACAAAAGAGAAGAGGGAGTAGAGATAACGTCCTTCATGGGAGCCGCTCTTGAAAGTCTGGTTGACGAGGTAGTTAGAGTACCCACTATCATTCGTTGACAACAACAAACACCTCTCAAAATAATTTTACTCCTCGTTTTACAAATGAAAAGCTCTAGCACATGTTAATCCCTGCTTCCCTCTGCGAAGGGTCAATCTTTTACTTTTACATTGAGTCTCCATCCTTCCTTTGAGCACTTTCTTGAGAGCATAACTGTCATTCTTAGTATAATATGCTTGTCCCAAAATGTGATTAACTGTGGTATAACTTTGATTCTTTTATCTTTGATAGCCTCTTCTTCCAGTCTTTCCATGAACTTCAAAGGTGCCCGAGCATTTATGTTTTGCTGTACAAATACGGGAAAGCAAGATACCACTTTATCATATCCTTCTATGAACATTGCAATCCTGTTGATAGACATGATTCATGATGCTCATTATTAATTTGTTGGTACCTTTTCCATGATTGACATAGCTATTAGATGATTTTATTTGCATGTATCTTATTATGAATTGCTTAAGCACTTGCCATATCATGAGAATATTTACATCATATGAACAAATGTGTTCGTGAAAGTTCTTTTATCGCACTCAGTTGTTAACTGAATTGCTTGAGGACAAGCAATAAGCTAAGATTGGGGGGATTTGATACGTCCAAAACGTATCTACTTTCCCGAACACTTTTGCTATTGTTTTGCCTCTAATTTGTGTATTTTGGATACAACTAACACAGACTAACACTGTTTTCAGCAGAATTGCTCTGCTGTCTCGTTTTTGTGCAGAAATCCAACTTTCGGGAAAATCCTCGGAATTTATGCCAAAGGTCTTATTTTTCAAGAAGATTGACGGAGCCGGAAGGGCAAGCCGAGTGGAGGCCCGAGGCCCCCACACACTAGGCCGGCGCGGCCCGGGAGGGGCGCGCCGCCCTCGCGTGTGGCCCCCTCGGCCGGCCCCCGACGCCCTCCTCTGGACTACTTAACGCCTTCGATCTAAAAACGCACGGGGGTTAGAAGAAGTCGCCAGAAACCATCCAGTACGCCGCCACCGTCGCGAAACTCCGTCTCGGGACCAGAAACTCCGTTCTGGCACTCCACCGGGACGGGGAATTGGAGGAGATCATCGCCATCATCACCACCGACGCCTCTCCATCGACCAGCCATGTTTCTCCCATCCATGTGTGAGTAATTCCCCCGCTGTAGGCTGAAGGGGATGGTAGGGATTGGATGAGATTGGTCATGTAATAGCATAAGATTGTTAGGGCATAGTGCCTAGTGTCCGTAATTGGTACTTTTATGATATTGTTGCAACTTGTTATGCTTAATGCTTGTCACTAGGGCCCGAGTGCCATGATCTCGGATCTGAACATGTTATCAATTCATGATGATATTCATTGCTTTATGATCTTACTTGCAAGTTGTATACACGTATTGTTGTCCGGAACCCGAGGCCCCAAAGTGACAGAAATTGGGACAACCGAAGGGGAAGGTGGTGATATGAGGATCACATGTGTTCACCGAGTGTTAATGCTTTGCTCCGGTGCTCTATTAAAAGGAGTACCTTAATTTCCAGTAGATTCCCTAGAGGCCCGGCTGCCACCGGCTGGTAGGACAAAAGATGTTGTGCAAGTTTCTCATTGCGAGCACGTACGACTAAATATGGAACACATGCCTATTGATTGATTAGTACTTGGATACCGTTTTATTATCATCTGCAAATGCCCTACCTTGATTGTTACATGAGTTTCTCTCATCCATGCAACGCCCGTTCATCTATCCCTGTGCCTACAGTATTTTAATCCTGCTGTTTACTATAATCACTACTGCTGTCTTTGTTACTCTGCTCGTTGTTATTTCACTACTGCTATCTGCTATAAAGCTGTTACCTCTTGTTAAACTCTTGCGAGCAAGTCTGTTTCCGAGTGCGGCTGAATTGACAACTACGCTGTTAAGGCTTTCAAGTATTCTTTGTCTCCCCTTGTGTCGAATCAATAAATTGGGTTTTACTTCCCTCGAAGACTGTTGCGATCCCCTATACTTGTGGGTCATCAGTACTCGCTTAGTGATTCGCTTGGGATAAACAACAATACCATCTATCTTAATGCTTTGGTCTGTTTTACTTAATAACAGTTGAACTCGCGATTGTGGGTACAACGGTTGGATCAAGAGGCTATTGTTACCTCGGGTTTTAGGGACAATAATATTTAGGGATATGCTACTCACAAATCTTATCAATATTTTATTTGTTACACAATATTATGTTTCATTTTTATCTTAATCTCATGTGTATGCATACCTGCAGGAGAATCCTTGATCCTGGTCTATTTTCATCTATTGAATACAACACCAAACAAAGTAAACTATAAATGTCCAATAAACGTAAAATAAAACTAAGTAGCAAGTCTTGTAGAAGTTTCCTTAAATCCATTTAGCGGTGTTTCCAAAGGTTCGATTAAACCTAAATCTTCTATGAAAAAAACTTTCAATAGTACAATCAATAATCCGGATCGAAGGTATCACTCAACCCCTTTCAAAATTCCCCCTCCACTAGTTTGTAGTTGATGAATGTATTTTACACCGTAATTTTCATTGTGTTTTAGCATAAGTAGTAACAAGATTCTGGAATTTTACCGTACTTGTGCGCAACTATTATGCTTGTTTCACCAGGATCCAAAAAATAAAGAAGTTAATGGACTTCCATATGTTTAACCATGGGGAACATGTATACAAAACAAAAAATCCTACGCATAACCAATATTATATGTGAGAGGTGATGTAACAGATCATACCCTCGTAAACCGATCTAGCGAAAGTTATCGATGATGAAGTTGTTGAAAGCCATGAGTCAATCCCCGTAACTAGACTCATCTAGTCGTTTGGGAGATGTTTTATACCTCAAACCACTCCCATGAACAAGTGTTGTGTGTGAAACACCTCCACGACATCCACACGTACGAGATCAGCGGCACCATGTCGAAGAACGATCAAGCACACTGTCGAAGCGGGGATGTG
>NC_061510.1:58921838-58942381 GCF_022539505.1 Lolium rigidum | reverse complement strand
AGGACGAAGCAGCCGACGGGGTCTGGAGGATGTCTTGGCGATGGGCATCGTACCAAGCCCTCGTCTCCTCGTCCATCTTGCCGTCGTTGCCGCCGATCAGGAACGCTAGGTCGGTGTTCCTCTTCTTCGCCACGGAGGTTTCCTTCAGCAAGGCTATTCGGATGCCCTGGTTGGCGAGCATCTCCTTCCACCGCACGTCATGCTTGTCGTCCCTCCCGGCGGCGTGTGCCCTCGAGTCGACCCAGCACTTGTCGAAGGACGCCAGCAACCTATCGGCTGGATGGTCGACCTTCTTCTGATGTTTCAGCTTCTTCTGGCCGAGCTCGGGGCGGCCCGCCGACGCGGCAAGGGCTAGATCGTCGGGGTTGTACTGCTCGCCCTTGTTATTCGTGAGATTCTTGCGCACCTCGTTCCACTTCTCGCACTCCTCGATGCGGGCGAAGACGTTGAGGTACTTGAATGTCTGGCCATCGTTGTCGTCCGCGCACATGTCGAACTCCCGCCGCATCTGCAAAAACAGGCCGACGAATCAAGATTAAACCTCGGCGATCCAAGGTCTACGGAGGAGGCACGGCGAGTGAGCATACCTTGGCTTCAAAGTCAGCGCCGCTCACCAAGGGTTCTTCGATCTCCTCCTGTATGCCGTGCCACTTGTTGCACGCCGCCTGCATGATCCTCCAATGGGTGCCCATTGCCTTATCACCGCGTATCATCACCGTCTCGTTGAAGTATGGATCGATGATTTTGCGCTCGTCGAACGCCAACTTGACCTGCTGCCAATACGTCTCGAAGTTTCGATTGGCGCCGGTGATGCCGTTCATGGAAACGGTCTTCCAAGCTTCGGCGAGGCACTCCTCTTCTTTACCCGTCCATTTGATCCGCGGCTCGGCCGGCGACGAGTTCTTCTTCCTTTTCTTCTTCCCCTTGGATGGCCCCGACGTGGGTTCAGGCGCGTCCTCTTCGTCAACGTCCTGGTCGAGGTAGGCATGTTCATCTTCTTCGTCGACGTCTTGGGTGCTGTCGTTTTGATCGTCGACGGCACCCCGCAACCCGATGGCTTCTGTCGCCCTTGCCTCCTCTTGTGTGAAGAAACCCGGGCTCGACGCGGCGGCCATGGAGCCCGACGTGATCATCGCGTGCATCACTCCGTCATTCGGTGGCGACATCCCGGGGTTGGAGAAGGAGAGCGACCCACAGCGCAGGGCATGCGAGATTCCCTCGTACATGGCACCGTCGTATGCCGGTAGTGACAGCGTAAACCCCGCCATGCCGGCAGCGTAGGTGTCCTGGAACATGGCCGTGGCCGGTGACACCGGCGAGAAGGTGGAAGGAGAGCCGATCGTACCTTGGGTCGGCCATGGTCCGGGGAATTGGCCGACGCACGGCTGGGAGAAGTTCATGGAGACCAGCCTCGCCTGTTCGTCCGCCGCCGCTGCCACCTTCTTCACGTTAAGCTTCTTCTCCCTCTCCGCCATGCCGCGAGTTTTGTTCAACCGCCGCTCCACATCCGCCGCCCATATTGCGTTTGTCCAGCCCGGCGGCCTCTCTTTTGGCGCCCGTGGCTTCCTCGCCTTCGGCGCGCCATCGGCGGCGAGCTTCTTCGGCGGCATGGTGGTGGAAGGGAAGAGGAGAGCTGCAACTGTGGGGGAGAATGGCGGTAGCTCATCCGAAATTCGGCGGGGGAAATGGTTCTATGCGGCGCATTTTGGAGGGAAAACGAAATAAATGGAGGTAACTACCCCTTCTGTCGCTGACAACACGGACCCGCTTGATGTTTCACGCGTTTTTGTTTCGTCCGGAGTCCCCGACCGGGCCTCGGGAAGCCGGGGATGGCATGGGCTCTCCGAATGGATTTAAGGCCAAATCCGGAAGAAAACGAGGAGCCGAGGCGCGGCTGGGCTGATTGACGCTGTCCGAATGAAAAAAGGGCTTCCGGGGGTCTCCTCGTGGAGATGGCTGGAGATGCTCTTATAAGTAAGAGATACATGGCATAGCCACAAATTTGCCAAATGGGGTGGCATGACGCATAAATTTGTTTTACGGTGTTTAACATTTGTCTGGATTGCACATTTTCCTATCACCTTGAGCGGAATAGCCATGTCGGGTAATTTTGGAGAAAACCACCTTGAGACTTGCCCATTCTAAGAGCATCTTCAATGGAGCGACGCATATCGGAGGTTTAAATTGTCCGCGCGCATCCGTTTGCGCTGTCTAGCGGACGCGACAATAATCGTTTTTGTCCGCGCGTCCGTTTACGTGTTCGGGTGCCTCCAGCAGTCCGACGCATTTGCGCGTCGGCATGAATTGGGATGTTTTAAAACAACAAAATAAACATGTTCAAAGTAGTCTCACTTATTAAATCCAAACTTTTAAAAGTCTACATGAAAATAAGATGGAATTCCTCTAGGCATTGTCTTCATGGCCAGCCAAGTGCACACTGATGTTTAATCAGATCCGTCTTTAGGCGTTTGGACACGATCTCATCAGTGACTTCTACATTCATATGCAGATACTCCTTCCAGGATAATTCCCCAGGGATTAGCGTAACCAGCTCACGTTGGAAATCTCATTGGTGCTCTTTGCGGCCATCAGTACGCTCGTTCTCAACGATCATGTTGTGCATGATCACGCAGCATGTCATGACCTCATGCATGGTCTTCAGCGATCATGTTCTTGCCGGGTGACGGATAATTGCCCACCGAGCTTGGAGCACACCAAATCGTCGCTCCACATCTTTCTTGCAAGCCTCTTGCATCTTGGTAAACCTCTTCGTCTTCTCCGTATTTGGATTACAGACAGTCTTCACCAGTGTGGTCCAGTCAGGGTAGATGCCATCAGTAAGATAATATGACTTTTCATATTCATTTCCATTGACCTCGTAGCTCACCCGGAGATCTTTGCCTTGCATAAGATTGTTGAAAACCAGTGATCGGTGCAACACATTGATGTCATTGTTGGAACCGGTCATGCCAAAGAATAAATGCCAAATCCATAAATCTTGAGATATCACTGCTTCAAGAATGACAATGCGTCTAAAAGGACGAGATGTCTCCTAGAGGGGGGGTGAATAGGCGTTTAAAAACTCTTACGGATTTGGCTTGTAAGAATGCGGAATTAAACTATGTTTATTCTACAAGCACAAACCCTAAATATGTTAGGCTCAACTAAGTGCAACAACAACAACTAGAGCTAAGCAAGATAGGCACAATATATATGAGCAACAAGTGATAGCAAGATATAATAGATACTTCAAGCTCGATGGCTCACAAGGAAAGTAAGCTCGGGTATAGAAATAACCGAGGCACACAGAGACGAAGATGTATTCCCGTGTTCCCTTCCTTTGCAAGAAGATAGGTCACGTTCTGAGAGGTGGAGGTCCCACGAAGAATTCCCCAACGCCACGAAGGCTCACCTTTTTCTCCGAGCCAAACACACGAAGGATAATGGCCCTTTCCTTATGGTTAGCTTTTCCTCCACTCCGGAGATGGCAAGCTCCACAACCAATTCACAAGCTCCACGAAGGAGAAGCCCGGGCCTCTTCACAATCTTCCTTGAAGAGATCACTGGAGCACCAACCGCGAAGCCAGCTAGGAGGTCTCCCTCCAAGAGTAACAAGCTCACGGTCTCTCACTCGAACTAATCGTGGTGGAGAGCTCAACACTATGTAATGATGCAAAGCAAGAACACTACGGGTGTTTAAATCCTTCGCACTCAAATCCCACCAAAGCAACAAATGCTAGGATGAGATTAGAGAGGAAGAACAAAGAGGAAATCAACAAATGACTCCAAGATCTAGATCCAAAGGGTTCCCCTCACTTAGAGGAGAGATAGATTGGTGGGGATTGTAGATCTAGATCTCCTCTCTTAGATCCCTCAAGAATGAGCAAGAATCATGGGGGGAATCAAGAGAGAGAGGGCAAGTTCTTCAAAGTCAACAATGGAGCAGATAGAGTGTTAGAACTTATCCAGCCCAAGGTGGAAGAAGGTCTATTTATAGTATAGGAAGAAATATAACCATTGGGTGAGTTTCAGCTCAGCACAGTCGAGGAGGCCAGGGGCCGGGCCGTCCGGTCCAGGGGCCGGTCAGACCGGGCCACCGGCCAGACCCGGCCGGTCCAAACCGGACCACAGGCCGGACCAGCACCGTGCGAAGCTGGAAGACTTACTGGATAGTGTCCGGTTGGCACCATTCCAGGGGTCGATTTGAACCGGGCCATCCGGTGGGATGGCCGGTCACGCCGGGCGAGAAACCGGGCCAGCAGGAAAGCATGTTATACAAAAACTGTGATAACTTTTGTGTCCGGACCCCGATTAACATGAAACTAATTTTGTTGGAAAGATAACGACGAATAGAAGAGGGAGACTCCTCACAGGATATTTTTAGATGTTTTTAGAGAGTGAGTCTCCCACCGTCAAAAAATGGTGAAGACTTCCAAACTCGAAAACGCAATAGAAGATGCATGCGGATTCCGTTTTCGATGAACTTGGGCTTGTTGTAAAGCTAGAAACAAGCTCAAGAACCTCTCACAGAGAAACACTAAGAAGCAATAGGGATATTCAAAGTATGCAAAGGATTGAGATCCTTAAGACAATGCAATCAAGTTACCCAACCGAAAGCCCCTCTTGATAGTGCGGCTATCTATCCTATAATCCGGTCTCCCAACAACCACCTTGAGACCGGTAAAAGGAAAACCTAGAAAGGCCACATCTTTGCCTTGCGCATCCCGCTTGATCTTGATGATAGCTCTTCAAGCTCCACTCAAGCCGGAATGCTTTACTTGATCATCGTTACTTCGTGAAGACTCACAAATGCTCCCCATACACTATGATGGGAAAGCTCCATTGATGTACATCTTCACCAGTGGCGGACCTATGTTGAAACAAAACTGGGCCATAGCCCACCCAGTTCAGCCCAAAATACTGAAGAGTGGGAAGAAAAATTGGCCCAAAATTGGAAAATTATATGATCTTCTATGGGCTGGCCCGCCCAACAATTGTGTTGTAGCTCCGCTACCGATCTTCACATGTCCATTATCATCAAATGGATGGCAAGCTTCAAGAATATGATCCTCTCGAGATGCTCAACTTGAACTTGCCCAACTCAACCTTGATGACGATCACCACTTGCCATCATCCTCTCATGGGCTATATGAGATCTCACTTTTGATGCATGCCCATGGAAAGATACCTAACCCACATAGACAACACAAGGGCACATATATGATGGGTTAGTTCATGAAGCATAATTGACAAGGCTTACCATACCACGTGACTTCACGTGGCACATTCTTCATGCTTCATGTGTTGACCAAACTTGAATCTATTCTTCACTCTTTGTATTGGTCAACTTTGTATCTTCTCATGCTCTATCATACTATCTTGAGGTGTACAAAGAATTCTTCATTTGTTTGCATGCTCTAAATCTTAGTCAACCATAGCTCAACTTATGAGACTATCATGACATCGACTTAGAGCCATAACTTGAATTCTTCACTTGGAATCAAGCTCTTAAGATCTTGATCATTCATTGCTTATCACATAAGCTAGAGCATGGATAATATTGAGTTTCACATAAGAACTCTATCTTCATTTCTTCTTCTTGATCATATCACATATATATCTTCAAATCGATGATCTTGATGCCAATACACAAGGTATATCTTTATCTTCATGGCATCCATACTTGAATCCAACACATGGAATACAAGTAGTACCTACGGAATATTGCTTCATATAAACTCAATGAAAACATTAGTTCATAGGGGTTGTCATTAATTACCAAAACCACACATAGGGGCAATATACCCATACAGCGTCCCTCCGCATGGCTGTTGTACTGATCCTTCCATCCAAATGGAAAATTCTTCCACTCCTAGTGCATGCAATCTATGATGCCAATCATGCCTGGGAACCCTCTAGACTCGTTGATAGACAACAACCGCCTTGTATCCTCAACTTTTGGCTCTCTACAGTAATGTTGTCCGAACACGGCAATCACAGCTAGGCAAAACCGGTACATGGACTCAAGGCAGGTGCTCTCATCCATTCGAAGATACTCATCGAATATATCAACAGCCATTCCATATGATAGCATGCAAATAGCTACGGAACATTTTTGGTAGGAGGTGAAGCCTAACGCACCTGTTGCATCGGACCTGCATTGGAAGTAGGGGTCGTAGTCTCTGACGCCCCGTAGAATGACCATGAACAGGTCCCTTGACATCCTGTACCGGCGCCAGAACAATTTTTCCGGGAACACCGGATTGGTGCGGTGGAAGTAGTCCTTGTGGAGCCGGAGGTGCCCTTCCACTATGTTGTGCGGCAGGTTTTTTGAGCGGCCCTTCACAGAGCCCCGGTGCACCGGCATCTGGCTGGCATTGTACTCGTCGAGGATGGAGGCCGCAACAGTAGCCATGGTCTGCGTCGAGTGATCAGACTCTTCGTCAGAAGAGGAGTCAATGACCTCCGCGCAGAACTTGTCCAACATTTGCCACATGTCCATCTGCGTGGGTTACAACAGCGGATCAATGGCCGCGCACAATAGCGCCCAAAACATGAGTAAGAAACCTACCGGCGCAATTGACCGAACATGCCATGGGCGGCGAGGCCGGGCAGCGCAACCGACAAAGTTTGGACCCCAAACATGCGACATGTGCGCGCCAGAACCTACCCCGACACATATCCTGTTCTCTGACGCGGCGAGGACCGAGAAGACGTCGTGTACTACGGCGTTGTGGCAATGGGTGGGGTTGGGGTGGTGGCGTCGCACTAGGGCAGCAAAGAAGGGGAAAAAGAAGCAAATCAAAGCGGTCGATTTTGTTGTCCCTGACGTGCGGGACCGGGTAAGAAAAGGAGGACGCTCGGCACGACCGCGCATCATCCGCGAAGACGCAAACCTGCCGCATATTTGGGCCGTGTTTGCGTCGCTGCCGACGGCCCTCCTATCACTTTGCGTCGCCCCGCTGGAGCAGGGTCCAGGCACATTTTCGGTCCGCGCGGACGCAAACGGTCGCTCAACATCCATTTGCGTCGCCCCGTTGGAGATGCGCTAATCTCCCACCCCACCCACCCCACCCAATGCCGACCACGTCCGCCTTGTCGGCTAGGAGAGGAGTCCCGCCATCAGTTTTGTGGCAATGTCCACCAAGACTCACTTGAGGACCTTTGAGAAGCATGGGCTGCCTGAGTACGCAAGATTATTTCCCCTCACCATAGCCTAGTTTTTCCGTTGTCGGGGTACGATTTAGGTAGGGTTTTGGGGTGAATGATCCATGTCTATTGAGGTTTAATTTGCTGGAGGATTAGGTGATGTTCATTCACTCCAAAGCACGACAAAATTATCAAATTAAATAGAACCTCACATGATCCTTGAGGGTCAATTGAAAACCACCCATGTCACCTTTGCCCAGCCATCATCATCATCATCGCATGTGTTGCAACCACTGACGTCGATGATAGCACCGAGATCGCCATGCCACGGCTCTCTTCCCCGGCTCGATGATGGCTGTGAAATACGCCATTTCTCCTCATGTTTAACCCTTTGCTAAGTTAAGAAATTGACTAAACGTCTCTCTAAGTATGCTATTAATGACTAATTATTGTGTAAAGATGTGTAATCCCTTCTCTTTTTGTGTGATATGTACGAAATTACGTTTTAAGGAAAATAGACCCGCAATTACTGAAAATAATCTCGTCACAATTACAACAAAGTCAACTAGGCTCCAAAGGTTGGTTCCAGGAGCAAAGCGGACAACGGTACGGGCAAGCCCCGCCCATACCGTCCACCCGTACTATGCACCAGAGGATCCTTGAGGTCAAACCCTACAACGTTCGTGAAGGGTGCCATTCAAGAAGGAGAGCCATTCATCGCCAAACAGAGCCGCCATTCACCAGATCCATCTACAACTCATCGAAGGAGATCCACCACCATAATTCATCCATCTCTTCTCCAGTCCCCTCCATAGTCATAGCCTATCACCTTGTAATAGAGATCTCCTTGGGAATTGGCGATCATTGTAAGAATATTTGATTTCAATTCAAATATTTGCAATAATGATTTCTATCTTTGATCTTGTTATTATGCGTGAGTAGTCCTCACGGGTTGCGGGTTGAGGTGAATCCTCGCATGGTTCATGTGCATCTTATCATATGGGAGTATTGTGTAGTGATTGAATATGAGCTTTGTTATCTTGTATCTTTGTCTCTTTGCCTTGATCCGAGAACTTGTAGGTACCCGAGCCACTCTGGATCGATCAAGGAAAGATATGACATAAGTGAAGAACGACTTGCTACTTCAAAACCCTAGTGACAGAAAGGGAAAAGTAACGGTACTTGATACGTCCAAAACGTATCTACTTTCCCGAACACTTTTGCTATTGTTTTGCCTCTAATTTGTGTATTTTGGATACAACTAACATGGACTAACGATGTTTTCAGCAGAACTGCTCTGGTGTCTCGTTTTTGTGCAGAAATCCAACTTTCAGGAAAATCCTCGGAATTTATGCCAAAGGTCTTATTTTTCCAGAAGATTTACGGAGCCAGAAGGGCAAGCCAGGTGGAGGGCCGAGGCCCCCACACACTAGGCCGGCGCGGCCCAGGAGGGGGGCGCGCCGCCCTACTGTGTGGCCCCCTCGGCTGGCCCCCGACGCCCTCCTCTGGACTACTTAACGCCTTCGACCTAAAAACGCACGGGGGGTTAGAAGATGTCGCCAGAAACCATCCAGTACGTCGCCACCGTCGCGAAACTCTGTCTCGGGACCAGAAACTCCGTTCTGGCACTCCACCGGGATGGGGAATTGGAGGAGATCATCGCCATCATCACCACCGACGCCTCTCCATCGACCAGCCATGTTTCTCACATCCATGTGTGAGTAATTCCCCCGCTGAGGGCTGAAGGGGATGGTAGGGATTGGATGAGATTGGTCATGTAATAGCATAAGATTGTTAGGGCATAGTGCCTAGTGCCCGTAATTGGTACTTTTATGATATTGTTGCAACTTGTTATGCTTAATGCTTGTCACTAGGCCCGAGTGCCATGATCTCAGATCTGAACATGTTATCAATTCATGATGATATTCATTGCTTTATGATCTTACCCTGCAAGTTGTATACACGTATTGTTGTCCGGAACCCGAGGCCCCAAAGTGACGAAATTGGGACAACCGAAGGGGAAGGCGGTGATATGAGGATCACATGTGTTCACGGAGTGTTAATGCTTTGCTCCGGTGCTCTATTAAAAGGAGTACCTTAATTTCCGAGTAGATTCCCTAGAGGCCCGGCTCCCACCGGGCTGGTAGGACAAAAGATGTTGTGCAAGTTTCTCATTGCGAGCACGTACGACTAAATATGGAACACATGCCTATTGATTGATTAGTACTTGGATACCGTTTTATTATCATCTCGCAAATGCCCTACCTTGATTGTTACATGAGTTTCTCTCATCCATGCAACGCCCGTTCATCCATCCCCGTGCCTACGATATTTTAATCCTGCTGTTTAGTATAATCACTACCGCTGTCTTTGTTACTCTGTGCTGTTATTTCACTATCGCTATCGCTATAAAACTGCTACTATCGATAAACTCTTGCGAGCAAGTCTGTTTCCAGTGCAGCTGAATTGACAACTCCGCTGTTAAGGCTTTCAAGTATTCTTTGTCTCCCCTTGTGTCGAATCAATAAATTGGGTTTTACTTCCCTCGAAGACTCGTTGCGATCCCCTATACTTGTGGGTCATCAAGACTATTTTCTGGCGCCGTTGCCGGGGAGCATAGCTTTATTTGCAAGTTCACTTGGATTGATATTGTTCGCTGCAAATTCTCCATCATGGGTAAATCTCGCGATCCTAAAGTCGCTATATTACCATCCAATACAAGAAAAGGTACAACTCTGAGTACCTCTGCTGCTCTTGATTCACCATCTGTGATAGATAAACTTGTTTCACCACCACAAGCTTCACATGTTGGTACTTCTGCTAGATCTGAAAATTCCTCTCATAATTTTGATGATGCTTCTGCTGTGCTTGATAATGATGGTTCATTTGGATCTTTTCTAGATGCTACAATTGCTAGGTCTAGACAAATTGAAAGTACTGAAACTCCTAATGAAAATGCTGCTACACCTGTTAATTCACCTGAGTCTGTTGAATACTCTAGTGATGATCTTGATGAAGATTATGTAGAACATGATGATGATTTTATTGATAAATGCAATGCTACTACTGATGCAATAAAAATTAAAAAGTTGCTTGCAGAACATACTGTTAGATATAAACTGTCTCCTGATCCTAAATTTGCCACATCTCCTATAAACATTAAGGATAAGGATTATGATTTTTCTCTTGATTTGTCTCATATATCTATTGTTGAGAAAACACCTTTTTGTGGTACTGAAAAGAAAGTGTTGTAGAACACATGATTGAGCTATCTACTCCGAGTAGCTTGTTTTCTCGATGATGTTAAGAAGCGTACTTATTTCGTTGCTAAAATTTTCCTTTCTCATTAAAGGATGATGCTAAAACTTGGTATAATAGTTTGCCACCTTATTCTATTAATAGCCCAAAAGAATTGCTTGATGTTTTCTTCCGGAAATACTTTCCTGCTAGTGCTCAACATATTGCTTTGCAGAGAATTTATAACTTTGATCAGGAAGATGGAGAGAAATTGCCTGAGGCTTGGGCTAGATTTTGCTCTCTTATTAGAGCTCGGCCTGAACATGATTTGGAAAAGCATGATTTACTTGATATACTTTATAGTTGACTAACCGTTGAGTCTAGGGCATACCTGGATAGTTGTGTTGGTTGTGTTTTCAGGAAAAGAACTCCAGATGACGCGGAAGAATTATTGGCTAGAATAGGCCGGAATCATGATGATTGGTCTACACCTGAACCAACCCCGACACCAATATTGAAGAAGAGGGGTATGATTAAATTAAATGATGAAGATATGAGGGAAGCCAAGAAATCTCTTAAAGAGAAGGGTATTAAATCCGAAGATGTGAAGAATTTACCTCCCATAGAAGATTTATGCAAGATAACTCCCCCTTCATCCATGATTGAGGTACACTCCCTTGAACGCTTTACTAGGGAAGATATTCCGTATTCAAAACCTCCTGCTCAATGCTTAGATGAGTTTGATAATTATATTGTTAAGCAAAATAATTTCAATATGAGAGTAGAGAATCATTTAATGGAAAATTCTCGAGCTATTAGCGAATTGCATGGTATTGTGGAGAGAACCTCCAATGATGTTAAGATGCTTGTTAAACATTTTCATATGGTTCAAACTCAAATTGATCAACTCACTAAAGTGCAAAATGACTTGTTAAAAGATAATTCTAAAGAAAAACATGCTTATGAAGTAACAACTAGAGGCGGTGTTTCTACCCAGGATCCTTTATATCCTGAAGGGCATCCCAAAAGAGTTGAACAAGATTCTCAACGAACTGAAACTAGTGCTCCATTTAAGAAAAAGAAAAAGAAATGTAAAACTGTTGTAGAATCCTCTGAGCGTGTTAATGATCCTAATAGTATTTCCATTTCTGATGCTGAAACTGAAAGTGGTAATGAACATGATAAAGATAATGATAAGAATGATGCTTCTGATAAAGAAGAGGTTGAAGAAGAACTCTGAAAAGCATGCTAAAAATAAAAAGTATACTAAAGAAGATTTTATTGCTAAGAAACATGGTAATGAAAGGGAACCTTGGGTTCAAAAGCAAATGCCTTTTCTTGCTAAGAAACTAAAATCAAAGGAAGAAGAACACTATAATAAATTTTGTGATTGGATGAAACCTTTATTCCTGCAAATACTTTTGACTGATGCTATAAAATTGCCTCCTTATTCAAAGTATATGAAAGATATTGTCTCTAACAAAAGGAAAATTCCTAATGAGGAGATTTCCACTATGCTTGCTAATTACTCTTTCAATGGCAAAGTTCTAAAGAAGCTTGGCGACCCAGGTATACCGACTATTCCCTGTTCTATCAAGAATAATTATGTTAGAACTGCTGATAAGGGCTAAGCCCAAGGATGTGCCCGATCTTCACGGATTTGGGTGGAACTCGTGGGGGTAGGGGGATGAACGCGATGAACACGAGGAACGCGAGGGGGAATCGTGGGGATACAACACACACACGCACACAAACCGGTTTTCCCTCGTTGGCCCGATACACCAACTCGATAGAGGTTGCGAGAAAAGACCTTCCGGTAGAAGTCCCGCAAAGAGATCGACAAGTCGAATCCCGAGAGATCTAGAAGGGCGAAAAGACCGGAAGGTTGATAGAAGTGCAAGCAAAAGACCAAATAGGTAGAAGTGCAAGCAAAAGACCAACAAATCGGTAGAAGTCGCCAAAGAGATCTTCACGAGTCGACAAGGAGCCCGGGTGGGTACAAGATCAAAGATCTAGGTAGGGTTCCCACAAGGGTGAGCTAAGCTCAGGTTTAATTTCACATCAAGTCTAATCTCAGATCTGAGCCAACTAGGCTACTTATAGTAGGTGGGGCGAAGGGATAAGTTACAACTAAAAGTGCTGTTGCGCTGAAGTTCGATGGGGCGGAAGTTCCGGTCATCATGGGCGGAAGTTCCGGTCAGGGGCGGAAGTTCCGGTCTGGATGGGCGGAAGTTCCGGTCGGGGCGGAAGTTCCGGCCAAGTTCCGGCCTTGTTCCGGAAATGCGCCATTGTCCCGCAGTAACATCCAGTAAGGTTTTCGCCGACTTTCGGAACTTGGGCGGAACTTGGGCGGAAGTTCCGGTGGGCGGAAGTTCCGGTCCTTGGGGGCGGAAGTTCCGGCTGGACCCTGTTTCCTGGGCGCTGGAAAGCATCTTGAGAGCATCTGGGAGGCATCTGGCCGGAAGTTCCGGTCCTGGAGGGAGGAAGTTCCGGCTGGGGCGCTGTAGCTCCATCTTCTTCATTTCCAGCTCTCTCTCCAATGGCTTGGTCTCCATGGCTTGCGTCTTGGTCGATGTACCTGATTGAGCATAGGGTATTTGCATGAAGTAGCATGCCATCCAAGGGGGTATCAAATACATACGTGGAGAGGAGCGAATTCACCTCTTGGTGTAGGGCTTTGGCTCGAGCTCGTGTCATTGGGCCACGAGGAGGGCTTGTCGGTCTTGAGGAGGCGGTGTCCAAAGGCCACCCCGTATCATCTCCCCCCCCTTGGGAAAGAGTCGTCCTCGACTCTATGATCTCCTCATCGCCATGATAGGGTGAGAGGTCGGACACATTGAATGTGTTGCTCACCAAGTACTTGGATGTTGGTATGTCGATGACGTAGGCGTTGTCGTTGATGCGCTTGAGGACCTTGAAAGGACCATCGCCTCGGGGCTTGAGCTTGGAGTTTCTTTCTTGGGGGAAGCGGTCCTTGCGGAGGTGTATCCATACTTGGTCTCCTTCATTGAAGATCCGTGCCTTTTTCTTCATGTTTAGTCTAGTGGCGTGACGAAGAACTTGTTGCTCGATTGTTGCCCTTGTATCTTCATGTAGCTTCTTCATGTATTATGCTCGCTTGTCGATGTTCATGTTTACTTGCTCATGTAGCGGAAGAGGAAGGAGGTCAATCGCCGTAGGTGGTTCAAACCCGTAGACGACCATGAATGGACTTCTCATTGTTGTAGAATGCTTGGACCGGTTGTAGGCAAACTCCGCATGCGGGATGCAATCTTCCCATGACTTCAAATTCCTCTTGACAAGCAATCGTAGTAGTGTGGATAGGCTTCGGTTCACCACTTCGGTTTGCCCATCGGTTTGTGGGTGCGAGGATGACGAGAACAAAAGCTTGACGTTGAACTTGGCCATTAGTGTCTTCCAAAGGTAACTCATGAATTTGACATCTCGATCCGACACAATGCTTCTTGGTACACCGTGGAGTCTCACAATTTCCCTAAAAAACAAGGAGGCAATACGTGAAGCATCATCCGTTCGAGAGCATGGTATAAAATGAGCCATTTTAGAGAATCGATCAACCACTACAAAAATTGAATCATGACCATATTTGGTTCTAGGCAATCCTAGCACGAAATCCATACTTATATCGGACCAAGGAGCATGAGGAATAGGTAACGGTGTATAAAGGCCATAGGGGTTGGAAGTGGACTTAGCTTGTAAACATGTTGTACACCGGCGGCAAAGGCGCTCCACGTCGCGGTACATTCTTGGCCAATAGTAGTGAGTTGAGAGCATGGCATATGTCTTCTCTCTTCCAAAGTGTCCCATAAGACCACCACCATGCGATTCTTGTAAGAGCAAAAGGCGAAGCGAAGACATGGGAATGCAAAGTTTGTTGCCCTTGAACAAGAATCCTTGGTGCCAATAGAAATCATCGATGCCCTTATCACTAGAACACTTTGCAAAGATTGGGCCAAAGAAAGTATCGGAAGCATATAAGTCTTTGATTTCATCAAGACCCGAAACATGGACATCCAAACGAGTGAGTAAAAGGGAGAGCTTGCGGGAAAGAGCATCCGCAACAACATTGTCCTTGCCCTTCTTGTATTTGATTACATATGGAAAGGACTCAATGAACTCAACCCATTTTGCATGACGTTTGTTCAAATTGTGTTGACTTTTCAAATACTTCAAAGACTCATGGTCGGAGTGGATAACAAACTCTTTTGGCCAAAGATAGTGTTGCCAAACTTCAAGAACACGAACCAAAGCATAAAGCTCCTTGTCATATATAGGATAGTTGAGGCGTGCGCCATCCAACTTCTCGCTATAGTATGCCACGGGTTTTCCATCTTGCATAAGAACTCCACCAATACCGAGTCCACTCGCATCACATTCAATCTCAAAAGTTTTGGAAAAGTTCGGAAGAACAAGTAGAGGAGCCTCGGTAAGTCTCTTTTTCAACTCATCAAAAGCTTTTTGTTGGGCCTTGCCCCACACAAATGGAACATTCTTTTCGTAAGCTCATTCAAAGGGCAAGCAATGGTGCTAAAATCTTTCACAAAGCGGCGGTAGAAACCGGCAAGTCCATGAAAACTTCGAACTTGACCAACATTGGTAGGAGTGGGCCAGTTGTGGATGGCCTCAACCTTGGAAGAATCAACTTCAATACCATTAGCGGAAACCACAAATCCAAGGAAAACCAACTTGTTTTGTGCAAAGGTGCACTTTGGAAGATTTGCATAAAGCTTCTCATGACGCAAGATGCATAAGACTTCTCTCACGTGTTGCACATGGTCCTAGAGATTTTTGCTATAAATGAGAATATCATCGAAATAGACAACCACACTCTTGCCAATGAGAGGTCGCAAGATGTGATTCATGAGTCGCATGAAAGTAGATGGAGCATTTGAAAGACCAAATGGCATGACAAGCCATTCATATAGACCAAGTTTGGTCTTGAATGCCGTCTTCCATTCATCACCCATTGCCATGCGGATTTGGTGGTAGCCACTACACAAATCTATCTTAGAGAAAATCGTGGCACCACTCAATTCATCTAGCATGTCATCTAAACGCGGAATGGGATGGCGGTAGCGAACGGTAATGGCATTGATGGGGCGACAATCCATACACATTCGTTGCGACTCATCCGGTTTGGGCACAAGAATCACGGGAACCGCACAAGGGCTTAAGCTTTCACGAACATACCCTTTTTCGAGGAGGTCTTGTATTTGGCGTTGAATCTCCTTTGTGTCTTCGGGGTTGGTGCGGTAGGCGGCGCGGTTTGGTAGAGGAGCGCCGGGTATGAGGTCGATGCGGTGTTCAATTCCTCGAAGCGGTGGGAGTCCATGAGGAAGCTCGTCGGGGAAGACATCTTGGAACTCCTTCAAAAGAGACAACAAAGACGAAGGAAGTGTTGTTAAGTCCTTAGTCTCCGAGGATGGCCCCTTGCAAATGAGCACATAGTGCAATTTGGTGGATGGGTTGTGGTGCACTTCTCTCATCTCACTCTTGGTAGCTATGAGGACACTCTTCATCTCACTCATATATGGCTTGTGGCGCTCACTTTCTTTTTGGTGGGTCACTCTCTCACCACTCATCTCACTAGTGATTGTAGCTTCCTTAGCCCTCACTAGAGCCTTTGCATTGTCCGCAATTACTTGGCTAGGAGTCATTGGGCGTAGGATGAATGTCTTGTCGCCAACCTTGAAGCTATAGGCATTTGTGTAGCCATCATGGCTTGCTCTTTTGTCATATTGCCAAGGGCGACCAAGTAGCATGTGGCATACCGTCATGGGCACTACATCACAATCAACGGTATCTGTTGGGGGATGACCCCCGGTATGCCAAAGGCATGCCAAACCGGATGGTTTGAGCCATCAAGATACCGGTTTAATGTTCGTACCGGAACTTAAAGATAAGAACTTAGCTAAGTGGAGCTAAGCCGGTATCCCCTGAGAGGGTATGCCGGAACCAGGTAAGAAGATACCGGGTTACCGGAAGAACGAGCAGAGTCGGCGAGGATCTGGTCAAAGATTCTCTCAGAGCTAGAAGACAAAGATGAGCTAAGCAAAGTAACTTTAGACGAAGGGCTGACGATAAAGAGAAGGATGACGGTCAAAGAAGCCGGAGGACGTCAGCGTCCCTGATTAAAGAGGACTCCGGTGTCTTCTATGATTAAAGTAGCTTTGTAAAGTAGTTTGTCTAGTCAAAGATGACATTAGGGTTTCTTCCAGTGTAAGCCACCCTCTCCCCTATATAAGGAGAGGGGGTAATGCCTCCTACAAGCGCGAGACCACAGAGAGATCAGTGAATAGAACTTGTAACCATGTTGAGATCAATGAAGCTAGCGATCTAGTAAAGAGTTCTTCCTCTTGTCTCTCTTCTTGTTTACCGACCTTTGGTTGTGTTCTTGAGGAAAGCATCCGGAAGTTCTTCCCATCTAATCGCAAACCCTCCCCCGAATCCTCTTACGTCCATTCGGCCCCAACTTAAGCCATCCTATGGCATCTGTCCGTTCACCACGACGACAGTATCTTCATAGGCGCCAATCTTGAAGGATACGGAGACGGTGTGTTGTATCTTGACATTTCCATTGTCACTTAGCCATTGCACATGGTAAGGGTGGGGGTGTTTCCGGAGTGTGAGTTTGAGCTTGGAGCATAGTTCGGTGCTTGCAAGATTGTGGCAACTCCCTCCATCGATGATAACCTTTATTGACTTGCCATTGATTCCGGCTCTTGTTTGGAAGATGTTGCACCTTTGATATTCATTGGGTAGTGCATGGGTTGTCAACACTTTGGTCACCACAAGTGATGGGCTTGCATCATGCACACATAGGACTTGCTCTTGGTCTTCTAAGTCATCATCTTCAAGAGTGGTTGCGGCTTGTACCAAGGCTTCATATTCACCTTCGCTCAAGTACTCCACATCTCCATCATCTCGAGTTATCATAACTCTTGTGTTCTTGCATTCAAAGGATTTATGTCCTTGAGCACCACACTTGAAGCAAGTGATGTTACTAGATCCCGTGGAAGCTTTGGAGGACATAGTTGATTGCTCCGGCTTGAAGCTTGTTGTCTTGAAGGCACTCTTCGTTTGCTTGGGAGGATCCTTGGAGGTAATAGCACTTGTGTTTTTGATGCTTGAGGAGGTGTTTGTTGCATTTCTTGCGGCGAAGAAGGACTTGGTCTTCGCACTTGCTAAGTCTTCTCGCACTTGGCGCTCGGCCCTTGTAGCTTGATGAAGTAATTCAACCATGTTGGTGTAAGGCAAGAACTCCACTATCCTCTTGACGGGAATGTTCAATCCATTCAAGAATCTTGCCATAGTTTGCTCTTCTCGCTCATCCACATTGGCACTCATCATGGTCATGTGCATCTCCTTGTAGTACTCCTCAACGGACTTGAAGCTTTGCTTGAGTTGAGTAAGCTTGTTGAAGAGGTCACGCTTGTGGTGGGTGGGCACAAAGCGTTTGTGCATGACTTCTTGCATCTCTTCCCATGTGCCAATGGGCTCTAAGTCTTCCTTGTCACGCTTCTTGTTCACTTCTTCCCACCAAACATTTGCGTATCCCTCAAACTCAAGTGATGCCATAGCTACTTTCTTTGCTTCGGAGAAGTTGTGGATGCGGAATATCTTGTCAACCTTGAGGACCCAAGACAAGTATGCATCGGGGTCTTCCTCTCCTTGGAACTTGGGCATGGTGAACTTGAGCTTCCCAAAGATTTCTTCTTCATTGCGGTCATTGCGTCTAGGAGGTGGTCTTTGTTCACCATGGTCTTGGCGTGGTTGAGGTTGAGGTTGTGGACCTTGAGCAACGCTATTGTTGTTGCTATGTTGTTGACGAGGAGGTGGTCTTCCATGACCTTCATCTTGATCATCATTGTTGTGGCGGTGTCGAGGCATCACACTTTCTTCACTTGATGCTTGGTGATGACTTGATTCTTCATGTCTTGCCCTTGGAGGTGGTCTTCTTGCATGAGGTCGATCATCATGATGGCGGCGATTATCTTGACCTTGAGGGCGTTGTGGTTGAACAACATTGATGATTTGGCGCTCTTGGTGCGCTTGCCTTCTAGCTTGAGCTTCTTGTACTTGTCGTTGCCGCTCTTGTTCTTCAAGTGCTTGTTGTTCATTGCGGAGACGCTCTTGTTCCCTTGTTCGAACTAGCTCTTGATCATGTCGAAGGCGTTCTTGCTCTTGTTGGAATTGAGCATGGAGATTCTCTTGTTGAAGGCGCTCTTCTTCAAGGCGTTGACGTTCTTGGACAAGTCGAAGTCGAGCTTGCTCCGCTTCTTGAGCTTGGTGATGAAGCACTTGAACATCCACATTATGGTGGCGTGGGTCTTCATTGGAATCATGGTGAGACGGTGTAGGAGCTCGTGACCTTGAGCTATGAGAGCGCGAAGACCTTGAGTGGTGTATTCTATCTTCTTGACGGTTGAGTGTATGGAGGATATTGTCCAACGTCATCTTCATTTCCCTTGTCTCTTGACCTTGTATGGCAAGTGTTGCCTTCAACTCGTTGCCTTGAGTTTCTATCTTCTCATTGAGGTCTAGAACTTGATTGTTGAGGTCATTCCGTTGCACTTGAGCTCTTTCTTCATAGCGGACATTGGTATCCTTGAGCATGGCTTCAAATTGATTGAGCTTGGCGTGGACGGCTTGAGTAGCTATCCAATGTTGATGCCGCGTCATCGGTAGTTGGTTCCCTTCTCCACTAGACATGGTTACAACTAAAACAAGAACTATGTGGTGGGTGGTTAGGAAAAACTACCAAAAGTGTCAAAACTTGCAAACCAAAATCGAAAAGGTGTTTCAAGGCGAAGGACAACCGATATGTATGCACACACACAAAACAAAAACTCTATATGGTGTTAGGTATGGATGTGGAAAGCCAAATGGAAGAACCAAACGAAAAGTCTATTGTCAAAAGTGGGTAAGATCCAAAAGTCACAAGTCAAAGGCGGTGATCACAAAAAGGCATACACAAGGTGGAACACACGCGTGGGACAAAATGGGGTTAGCGCGACTTGGAAAATGAGCACGAACAAAATTGGTCCTAGCGAAGACTACTAGCTCGGTGTCACGCCAACACAAGAGAGACCGTGGCTTGGTTGCAAAATTGAGAAGCAACTAGATTTGCGCAAGACGCCTCTCTTCTCTTTTCTCTCTTTTGCTTATAAGCTTTGGACTCTTTTGTGTATAGGTAACTCACACTCTTTTCTCTTTTTGTATTTTTCTTTCTTTTTCTCACTATGCAAGGATGCTACTATCTATGTAAGTATGTCACACTTCTTTTGCTTATATTTTCACACGAGCTTGCTTCGTAGCTTTGCTCAACACACGCACACCCTCACGGTCGGGACGCTTGCGCAATGCTTCGCAACACTAGAAAGCCACTCTCGATAGGAAAGGTACGCAAAAGGCTAAGGCTACAAGTTAGGAGCAAGTTATACCACTTGATGACGGTCGCCGACGACTTTGAACTTGCTATGGTGGAGGTGTCAAAAGAACCGCTTGGATCTTCGGGGTGCCGTCGTCGTTGTCGATGTTGCGGAAGCTTTGTGGTCGCTGAAAGGCACTCAAACCGAAGTCCAAACACAAGGGGTTAGTGCCAAAACGAAAAACGAAGGATGCTGTCAAAATTTCGGCTGGCCGGAACTTCCGGTCCTGAGGGGCGGTACTTCGGTCCCGGCGGAACTTCCGGTTCGGCCGGGCGGAACTTCCGGTCGCAATCAGATCTGCGGGCTGTTCTTCGATTTGGGCGGAAATCCGGGCCGAAAATCTTCGAATTCGCGGAAAATTTGGCACTAAAAGCTGTGGGAAGGTGGGGGAATTGCAGATCAACACCAAAGACAAGTTTCTATTGGACCAAAACCACCAAAAACTCAACAAATCGCGAGATCCAACCAAGGCCAATTTGGGGCTATTTTTTGGGAAATTTTTTGAGAAATTTTTTGGGCGAAATTGGTGGAATTGGGGGCTGTGGGGGTCAAATCCGTGGCAACCAAAGAGCTTCTGATACCATATGATAAGGGCTAAGCCCAAGGATGTGCCCGATCTTCACAGATTTGGGTGGAACTCGTGGGGGTAGGGGGATGAACGCGATGAACACGAGGAACGCGAGGGGGAATCGTGGGGATACAACACAC